>NC_000086.7:62924165-63106665 GCF_000001635.26 Mus musculus
TAAAGGTGTGTACCATCATGCCTGGATCTAAATTTAGCTGGGTAAAATCTTGCCCCAAGGGCCCACTCCCTTAATCTGTTATCTCCTAGAACACAGGATTTTGCTCCATTTCACTTCCTGGTACTCCTTTAATACTCAAACGATATAATTTATATTTTTCCCTTCTAAGCTTGCTATGCTTGTTCAAACTTCTCTTCATAAGACTTAACCAGAGAACAAAGTCTCTGCAAGCCTTTTTTGAAACTTCCTTTTGCAATGCAAATAATCTGAGTCTCTTCACCTTAGTCTCAGACAGACTTTTCAGATAAGGGCAAAAAGTAGCCACATTCTTCACCAAAATACCACAAAAACAGTCTTTATGCCACATACTGAAATTCTTCTCCTTTGGAATTCCTTGGGCCATGTCAACACAGTCCAAATTACTCCCAGCAACAAAGTCTTCCACATTACTACTATAATGACCCATTAATCCCCATTTAAAGGATTCCACTGAGTTCCAAATCCAAAGTACAAAAATTCACATTCTTTCAAATAAAAGCATGGTCAGGCCTATCACAACAAAACCCCACTCCTGGTACCAACTTCTGTCTTAGTTAGGGTATTACTGCTGTGAACAGATACCATGACCAAGGCAAGTCTTATTAAAAAACCACAAAATTTAATTGGGGCTAGCTTACAGTTTCAGAGGTTCAGTCCATTATCAGGCTGCTAGTGGAAGACTGACTTTCAGGCAACTGTGTGGAGAGCCTTGCTGCGAGCAATCAGGTGCGTGCCATGAGCAATCACCATTATAAGATGGCGCTGGCTTCCACTGCACCTAACTAGTAAACAAGCCTTATGCGCAAGTGCAAAAGTGAACTCACGCCTACTCACTGCCCATCTCACAGCATAGTAATGGGGTGATTGGTGAGCAATGAATCAGAAGCTGTCACACCACAACAGGTGCTGAAACGTCACGCTGCAGGCTATATAAGCAGCGCCATTTTCCCGGTTCCAGGTCTTCCCTCCTGATAAGTAAGCAATAAAAGTTTTGCTGCAGAAGATTCCGGTTGTCCTGAGTGTGTTCTTGCTGGCGGGGACAAAAGCTCAGGATACCTAGGAATTTCATAAATTCATTCTTTTTAATAACTGAGTAGTACTCCATTGTGTAAATGTACCACATTTTCTGTATCCATTCCTCTGTTGAGGGGCATCTGGGATCTTTTCAGTTTCTGGCTATTATAAATAATGCTGCAAGGAAAATAGTGGAGCATGTGTCCTCATTACCAATAAGAACATCTTCTGGGTATATGCCCAGGAGACATATTGCAGGATAATTCAGTAATACTATGTCCAGTTTTCTGAAGAACTGCCAGACTGATTTCCAGAGTGGTTGTACAAGTTTGCAATCCCACCAACAATGGAGAAGTGTTCCTCGCCAGCATCTGCTGTCACCTGAATTTTTTATCTCAGCCATTCTGACTGGTGTGAGGTGGAATCTCAGGGTTGTTTTGATTTACATTTCCCTGATGATTTAAGGATGATGAACATTTTTTCAGGTGCTTCTCAGCCATTAGGCATTCCTCGGGTGAGAATTCTGTGTTTAGCTCTGGGGCCCATTTTTAATGGGGTTATTTGATTTTCTGGAGTCCACCTTCTTGATTTCTTTATATATATTGGATATTAGGGCCCTATCTGATTTAGGATTGGTAAAGTTCCGTTCCCAATTTGTTGGTGGCCTTTTTGTCTTATTGACAGTGTCTTTTGACTTACAGGAACTTTGTAATTTTATGAGGTCCCACTTGTTGATTCTTGATCTTACAGCACAATTGGTTGCTTTTCTATTGAGGAATTTTTCCCCTGTGGCCATATCTTTGAGACTTTTTCCCACTTTCTCCTGTAAATTTTCACTGTCTCTGTTTTTAGGTGTAGTTCCTTGATCCACTTTGACCTTAGTACAAGGAGATAGGAATGGATCAATTCACATGATAACCTCCTGTTGTGCCAGCACCATTTGTTGAAAATACTGTTCCCCCCCCCCACTGGATGTTTTTAGCTTCCTTGTCAAAGATCAAGTGACCATCGGTGTGTGGGTTCATTTCTGGGTTTTCAATTCTATTCCATTGGTCTACTTGTCTGTTGCTATACCAGTACCATGCAGTTTTTATCACAATTGCTCTGAAGTACAGCTTTAGGTCAGGCATGGTGATTCCACCAGAGGTTCTTTTATCCTTCAAAAGAGTTTTTGCTATCCTAGGATTTTGTTATTCCAGATGAATTTGTAGATTACCCTTTCTAATTTTTTGAAGAATTGAGTTGGAATTTTGATGGGGATTTCATTGAATTTGTAGATTGCTTTTGGCAAGATATCAATTTTTACTATATTGATCCTGCCAATCCCTGAGCATGGGAGATTTTTCCATCTTCTGAGATATTCTTTAATTTCTTCTTCAGAGACTTGAAGTTCTTATCATATAGCTATTTCGCTTCTTTAGTTAGAGACACACCAAGGTATTTTATATTATTTGTGAATATTGTGAAGGGTGTTGTTTCCCTAATTTCTTTCTCAGCCTGTTTATCCTTTGTGTAAAGAAAGGCCAATGACTTGTTTGAGTTAAATTTATATCCAGCTACTTCATTGAAGCTGTTTATCAGGTTTAGGAGTTCTCTTGTGGAATTTTTAGGGTCACTTATGTATACTATCATATCATCTGCAAAAAGTGATATTTTGATTTTATCCTTTCCGATTTGTATCCACTTAATCTCCTTTTGTTGTCTAATTGCTCTGGCTAGAACTTCAAGTACTTTGTTGAATAGGTAGGGTGAAATTGGGCAGCCTTGTCTAGTCCCTGATTTTAGTGGGATTGCTTCCAACTTCTCACTATTTACTTTGATGTTGGCTACTGGCTTGCTGTAGATTGTTTTATCATGTTTAGGTATGGTCCTCAATTTCCTGATTTTTCCAAGACTTTTATCATGAATGGGTGTTGGATTTTGTCAAATGCTTTCTCTGCATCTAATGAGATGATCATGTGTTTTTTGTCTGAGTTTTTTTTTTTTTAATAGTGGATTACATTGATGGATTTCCGTATGTTAAACCATCTCTGCATCACTGGAATGAAATCTACTTGGTCAGGATGGATGATTGTTTTGATGTGTTCTTGGATTAGGTTAGCTATAATTTTATTGAGCATTTTTGCAATGATATTCATAAGGGAAAATGGAATGAAGTTGGCAATCTTTGTTGGGTCTTTCTGTGGTTTAGGTATCAGAGTGATTGTGGCTTCATAGAATGAATTGGGTAGAGTACCTTCTGCTTCTATTTTGTGAAGAACTGGAATTAGATCTTCTTTGAAGGTCTGATAGGACTCTGCACAAAATCCATCTGGTCCTCGGCTTTTTTTAGTTGGGAGACTATTAATGACTGCTTCTATTTCTTTAGGGGATATAGGACTGTTTAGATCATTAATCTGATCCTGATTTAACTTTGGTACTTGGTGTCTGTCTTGAAATTCGTCTATTTCATCCAGGTTTTCAGGGTTTATTGTGTATATCCTTAGGAAGAAGGATCTGATGGTGTTTTGGATTTCTTCAGGGTCTGTTGTTATGTCTCCCTTTTCATTTCTGATTTTGTTAATTAGGATGCTGTCCCTGTGCCCTCTAGTGAGTATGGCTATGGTTTTATCTATCTTGTTAATTTTCTCAAAGAACTAGCTCCTTGTTTGGTTGATTCTTTGAATAGTTCTTCTTGATTTCACTTGGTTGATTTTGCCTCTGAAATTGATTATTTCCTGCAAAATACTCCTCTTGGGTGAATTTGCTGCCTTTAGTTCTAGAGATTTTAGGTATGTTGTCAAGCTGCTAGTGTGTGCTCTGTCTAGTTTCTTTTTGAAGGCACACAGAGCTATGCGTTTTCCTCTTAGAAATGCTTTCATTGTGTCCCATAAGTTTGTGTATATTGTGGCTTCATTTTCCTTAAACTCTAAAATGTCTTTAATCTCTTTCTTTATTCCTTCCTTGACCAAGGTGTCATTTAGTAGAGTGTTGTTCAGTTTCCACATGAATGGTGGTTTTCTATTATTTATGTTGTTATTGAAGATCAGCCTTAGTCCATGGTGATCTGATAGAATGCATGGGACAATTTCAATATTTTTTTATCTGTTTAGTCCTGTTTTGTGACCAATTATATGGTCAATTTTGGAGAAGGTACCATGAGTTGCTGAGAAGAAAATATATCCTTTTGTTTTAGGACAAAATGTTCTGTAGATATCTGTTAAGTCCATTTGTTTCATACCTTCTGTTAGTTTCACTGTGTCCCTGTTTAGTTTCTGTTTCCATGATCTGTCAATTGATGAAAGTGGTGTGTTGAAGTCTCCCACTATTATTGTGTGAGGTACAATGTGTGCTTTGAGCTTTACTAAAGTTTCTTTAATGAATGTGGCTGCCCTTGAATTTGGAGGATAGATATTCAGAATTGAGAGTTCCTATTGAAGATTTTACCTTTGATGAGTATGAAGTGCCCCTCCTTGTCTTTTTTGATAACTTTGGGTGGAAGTCGATTTTATTAGATATTAGAATGGCTACTCTACCTTTTTTTCTTCAGACCATTTGCTTGGAAAATTGTTTTCCAGCCTTTCACTCTGAGGTAGTGTCTGTCTTTTTTCCTGAGATGGGTTTCCTGTAAGCAGCAAAATGTTGTGTCTTATTTGTGTAGCCAGTCTGTTAGTCTATATCTTTTTATTGGGTAATTGAGTCCATTCACATTAAGAGATATTAAGAAAAAGTAATTGTTGCTTCCTATTATTTTTGTTGTTAGAGTTCACATTCTGTTCTTGTGGCTCTCTTTTAGTTTTGTTGAAGGATTACTTTCTTGCTTTTTCTAGGGGGTAGTTTCCATACTTGTATTTTTTCTGTTATTATCCTTTGAAGGGCTGGATTCATGAAAAGATAATGTGTGAATTTGGTTTTGTCATGGAATAATTTGGTTTCTCCATCTATGTTAATTGAAAGTTTGGCTAGGTATAGTAGCATGGGTTGGCATTTGTGTTCTCTTAGTGTCTGTATAACATCTGTCCAGGATCTTCTGGCTTTCATACTCTCTGGTGAAAAGTCTGGTGTAATTCTAATAGGCATGCCTTTATATGTTACTTGAACTTTTTCCCTTACTGATTTTAATACTCTATCTTTATTTAGTGCATTTGTTGTTCTGATTATTATGTGTCCAGAGGAATTTCTTTTCTGGTCCAGTCTATTTGGAGTTCTGTAGGTTTCTTGTGTGTTCATGGGCATTTCTTTCTTTAGGTTTGAGAAATTTTCTCCTATAATTTTGTTGAAGATATTTGCTGACCCTTTAAGTTGGAATTCTTCATTCTCATCTACTCCTATTATCCTTAGGTTTGGTCTTCTCATTGTGTGCTGGATTTCCTGGATGTTTTGACTCAGGATCTTTTTGAATTTTTTATTTTCTTTGATTGTTGTGCCCATGTTCTCTATGGCTTCTTCTGCACCTGAGATTCTTTCTTCCATCTCTTGTATTCTGTTGCTGATGCTCACATCTATGGTTCCAGATTTCCTTCCTATGATTTGTATCTACAGCCTTGCCTCACTGGGGTTTTCTTCATTGTGTCTACTTCCCTTTTTAGGTCTTGTATGGTTTTGTTCCATTCCATCACCTGTTTGGTTCTGTTTTCCTGTTTTTCTTTAAGGACTACTACCTGTTTGGTTGTGTTTTCCTATTTTTCTTTAAGGACTTCTACTTCTTTAGCAGTGTTCTCCTGTATATCTTGAAGTGAATTATTAAAGTCCTTCTTGATGTCCTCTACCATCATCATGAGATATGCTTTTAAATCCGGGTATAGCTTTTCGGGTGTGTTGAGGTGTCCAGAACTGGCTGAGGTGGGAATGCTGTGTTCTGATGATGGTGAGTGGTCTTGATTTCTGTTAGTAAGATTCATATGTTTGCCTTTAGCAATCTGGTAATCTCTGGAGTTAGTTGTTATAATTGTCTCTGGTTAGAGCTTGTTCCTCCTGTGATTTTGTTAGCCTCTATCAGCTGACCAGGGAGACTAGCTGTATCCTGAGTTTCAGTGGTCAGAGTACTCTCTGAAGGCAAACTCTCCTCTTGCAGGGGACGTGCACAGATATGTGGCGTTTGGACCTGCCTCATGGCTGAAGGTGAAGCCCCAAAACAGGGTCTGTCCCAGAAGCTTTGTAGCCTCTGTAGTTGGCACTCTCACCTACATAGTCTAGTCTCTGAGAGATCCTGGACCTGAGATGGCTCCCCCAGGTCCTCTGGCAAAGCCCTCCGGGGTGGGGCGGACACTTCTCCTCTAGCAGGGAAGGTACCCAGATGTCTGGAGCCTGAAACGGGGGTGTACCCCAGAAGCTGTGTAGCTTCTTACTGTTCCAGAAGCTGTTAGCTTCTGTAGTCCACACTCTCATCTGTGAAGACTAGTCTCAGAGGGATCTGGGAACCAAGATGTCTCCCCCAGTTGCTCTGGCAAAGCCCTCCCAGTCAAAGATAAATTTTTAAAAAAAAGGAAAATTTGAAAGTCAATAAATATTTATTGATATGATTAACTCTCTAGTAATCAGATCAAAACAAGTTTTACATGATATTTTTTCCATTTCTATTAGAAAAGGTTGCAAAGAGTGATAACATCTCATGACATAGTACAAGAAGCCATGATACAACTTCCATTGTGGATGTAAGTTAAAATAATCATTTTAGAAGTTTATGTGATATGTTATAGTAAAAATTAACTAAGAGGAAACAAATAATTTCCAATTCTTAAGAATTCACTACCCAGAAGTAGAAAGAATACCCTATGACAGATATTGCATTTCGTAGGATATAGAGCTTCAAATGATCATTTTATGTTTATAAACATTAATATAGATATTTAATATATGTACAAACAAAATGAAAATGTCATAAATGAATTTTTGCTTTTTGCCTAAAATAGGTACTATAAGCTAAAAATTTATTATAAAGACACATTAAATTTTCTAAAAATACTATGTCTATCACTAATGCATTTATTTTCTTTGTCTTAAAAACAAGAAGTTATGATACACCTTCTATTGCTGATGTAAACGAAAATAATCATTTTAGAAGTTTATGTGGGTCTTGCCCAACACCCGCAAGGGTCCACACGGGACTCCCCACGGGACCCTAAGACCTCTGGTGAGTGGATCACAGTGCCTGCCCCAATCCAATCGCGCGGAACTTGAGACTGCGGTACATAGGGAAGCAGGCTACCCGGGCCTGATCTGGGGCACAAGTCCCTTCCGCTCGACTCGAGACTCGAGCCCCGGGCTACCTTGCCAGCAGAGTCTTGCCCAACACCCGCAAGGGTCCACACGGGACTCCCCACGGGACCCTAAGACCTCTGGTGAGTGGACCACAGTGCCTGCCCCAATCCAATCGCGTGGAACTTGAGACTGCAGTACATAGGGAAGCAGGCTACCCGGGCCTGATCTGGGGCACAAGTCCCTTCCTCTCGACTCGAGACTCGAGCCTCGGGCTACCTTGCCAGCAGAGTCTTGCCCAACACCCGCAAGGGTCCACACGGGACTCCCCACGGGACCCTAAGACCTCTGGTGAGTGGATCACAGTGCCTGCCCCAATCCAATCGCGCGGAACTTGAGACTGCGGTACATAGGGAAGCAGGCTACCCGGGCCTGATCTGGGGCACAAGTCCCTTCCGCTCGACTCGTGACTCGAGCCCCGGGCTACCTTGCCAGCAGAGTCTTGCCCAACACCCGCAAGGGTCCACACAGGACTCCCCACGGGACCCTAAGACCTCTGGTGAGTGGATCACAGTGCCTGCCCCAATCCAATCGCGCAGAACTTGAGACTGCGGTACATAGGGAAGCAGGCTACCCGGGCCTGATCTGGGGCACAAGTCCCTTCCGCTCAACTCGAGACTCGAGCCTCGGGCTACCTTGCCAGCAGAGTCTTGCCCAACACCCGCAAGGGTCCACACGGGACTCCCCACGGGACCCTAAGACCTCTGGTGAGTGGATCACAGTGCCTGCCCCAATCCAATCGCGCGGAACTCGAGACTGCGGTACATAGGGAAGCAGGCTACCCGGGCCTGATCTGGGGCACAAGTCCCTTCCGCTCGACTCGAGACTCGAGCCCCGGGCTACCTTGCCAGCAGAGTCTTGCCCAACACCCGCAAGGGTCCACACGGGACTCCCCACGGGACCCTAAGACCTCTGGTGAGTGGATCACAGTGCCTGCCCCAATCCAATCGCGCGGAACTTGAGACTGCGGTACATAGGGAAGCAGGCTACCCGGGCCTGATCTGGGGCACAAGTCCCTTCCGCTCGACTCGAGACTCGAGCCCCGGGCTACCTTGACAGCAGAGTCTTGCCCAACACCCGCAAGGGCCCACACGGGACTCCCCACGGGACCCTAAGGCCTCTGGTGAGTGGAACACAGCGCCTACCCCAATCCAATCGCGTGGAACTTGAGACTGCGATACATAGGGAAGCAGGCTACCCGGGCTTGATCTGGGGCACAAACCCCTTCCACTCCACTCGAGCCCCGGCTACCTTGCCAGCTGAGTCGCCTGACACCCGCAAGGGCCCACACAGGATTCCACACGTGATCCTAAGACCTCTAGTGAGTTGAACACAACTTCTGCCAGGAGTCTGGTTCGAACACCAGATATCTGGGTACCTGCCTTGCAAGAAGAGAGCTTGCCTGCAGAGAATACTCTGCCCACTGAAACTAAGGAGAGTGCTACCCTCCAGGTCTGCTCATAGAGGCTAACAGAGTCACCTGAAGAACAAGCTCTTAACAGTGACAACTAAAACAGCTAGCTTCAGAGATTACCAGATGGCGAAAGGCAAACGTAAGAATCCTACTAACAGAAATCAAGACCACTCACCATCATCAGAACGCAGCACTCCCACCCCACCTAGTCCTGGGCACCCCAACACAACCGAAAATCTAGACCCAGATTTAAAAACATTTCTCATGATGATGATAGAGGACATCAAGAAGGACTTTCATAAGTCACTTAAAGATTTACAGGAGAGCACTGCTAAAGAGTTACAGGCTCTTAAAGAAAAGCAGGAAAACACAGCCAAACAGGTGATGGAAATGAACAAAACCATACTAGAACTAAAAGGGGAAGTAGACACAATAAAGAAAACCCAAAGCGAGGCAACACTGGAGATAGAAACCCTAGGAAAGAGATCTGGAACCATAGATGCGAGCATCAGCAACAGAATACAAGAAATGGAAGAGAGAATCTCAGGTGCAGAAGATTCCATAGAGAACATCGACACAACAGTCAAAGAAAATACAAAATGCAAAAGGATCCTAACTCAAAACATCCAGGTAATCCAGGACACAATGAGAAGACCAAACCTACGGATAATAGGAATTGGTGAGAATGAAGGTTTTCAACTTAAAGGGCCAGCTAATATCTTCAACAAAATAATAGAAGAAAACTTCCCAAACATAAAAAAAGAGATGCCCATGATCATACAAGAAGCATACAGAACTCCAAATAGACTGGACCAGAAAAGAAATTCCTCCCGACACATAATAATCAGAACAACAAATGCACTAAATAAAGATAGAATATTAAAAGCAGTAAGGGAGAAAGGTCAAGTAACATATAAAGGAAGGCCTATCAGAATTACACCAGACTTTTCACCAGAGACTATGAAAGCCAGAAGAGCCTGGACAGATGTTATACAGACACTAAGAGAACACAAATGCCAGCCCAGGCTACTATACCCGGCCAAACTCTCAATTACCATAGATGGAGAAACCAAAGTATTCCACGACAAAACCAAGTACACACAATATCTTTCCACGAATCCAGCCCTTCAAAGGATAATAACAGAAAAGAAGCAATACAAGGACGGAAATCACGCCCTAGAACAACCAAGAAAGTAATCATTCAACAAACCAAAAAGAAGACAGCCACAAGAACAGAATGCCAACTCTAACAACAAAAATAAAAGGGAGCAACAATTACTTTTCCTTAATATCTCTTAATATCAATGGACTCAATTCCCCAATAAAAAGACATAGACTAACAGACTGGCTACACAAACAGGACCCAACATTCTGCTGCTTACAGGAAACACATCTCAGGGAAAAAGACAGACACTACCTCAGACTGAAAGGCTGGAAAACAATTTTCCAAGCAAATGGACTGAAGAAACAAGATGGAGTAGCCATTTTAATATCAGATAAAATCGACTTCTAACCCAAAGTTATCAAAAAAGACAAGGAGGGACACTTCATACTCATCAAAGGTAAAATCCTCCAAGAGGAACTCTCAATTCTGAATATCTACGCTCCAAATGCAAGGGCAGCCACATTCATTAGAGACACTTTAGTAAAGCTCAAAGCATACATTGCACCTCACACAATAATAGTGGGAGACTTCAACACACCACTTTCTTCAAAGGACAGATCGTGGAAACAGAAACTAAACAGGGACACAGTGAAACTAACAGAAGTTATGAAACAAATGGACCTGACAGATATCTACAGAACATTTTATCCTAAAACAAAAGGATATACCTTCTTCTCAGCACCTCACGGGACCTTCTCCAAAATTGACCATATAATTGGTCACAAAACAGGCCTCAATAGATACAAAAATATTGAAATTGTCCCATGTATCCTATCAGACCACCATGGCCTAAGACTGATCTTCAATAACAACATAAATAATGGAAAGCCAACATTCACGTGGAAACTGAATAACACTCTTCTCAATGATACCTTGGTCAAGGAAGGAATAAAGAAAGAAATTAAAGACTTTTTAGAGTTTAATGAAAATGAAGCCACAACGTACCCAAACCTATGGGACACAATGAAAGCATTTATAAGAGGGAAACTCATAGCGCTGAGTGCCTCCAAGAAGAAACAGGAGAGAGCACATACTAGCAGCTTGACAACACATCTAAAAGCCCTAGAAAAAAAGGAAGCAAATTCACCCAAGAGGAGTAGACGGCAGGAAATAATCAAACTCAGGGGTGAAATCAACCAAGTGGAAACAAGAAGAACTATTCAAAGAATTAACCAAACGAGGAGTTGGTTCTTTGAGAAAATCAACAAGATAGATAAACCCTTAGCTAGACTCACTAAAGGGCACAGGGACAAAATCCTAATTAACAAATCAGAAATGAAAAGGGAGACATAACAACAGATCCTGAAGAAATCCAAAACACCATCAGATCCTTCTACAAAAGGCTATACTCAACAAAACTGGAAAACCTGGACGAAATGGACAAATTTCTGGACAGATACCAGGTACCAAAGTTGAATCAGGATCAAGTTGACCATCTAAACAGTCCCATATCACCTAAAGAAATAGAAGCAGTTATTAATAGTCTCCCAACCAAAAAAAGCCCAGGACCAGATGGGTTTAGTGCAGAGTTCTATCAGACCTTCAAAGAAGATCTAATTCCAATTCTGCACAAACTATTTCACAAAATAGAAGTAGAAGGTACTCTACCCAACTCATTTTATGAAGCCACTATTACTCTGATACCTAAACCACAGAAAGATCCAACAAAGATAGAGAACTTCAGACCAATTTCTCTTATGAATATCGATGCAAAAATCCTCAATAAAATTCTCGCTAACCGAATCCAAGAACACATTAAAGCAATCATCCATCCTGACCAAGTAGGTTTTATTCCAGGGATGCAGGGATGGTTTAATATACGAAAATCCATCAATGTAATCCATTATATAAACAAACTCAAAGACAAAAACCACATGATCATCTCGTTAGATGCAGAAAAAGCATTTGACAAGATCCAACACCCATTCATGATAAAAGTTTTGGAAAGATCAGGAATTCAAGGCCCATACCTAAACATGATAAAAGCAATCTACAGCAAACCAGTAGCCAACATCAAAGTAAATGGAGAGAAGCTGGAAGCAATCCCACTAAAATCAGGGACTAGACAAGGCTGCCCACTTTCTCCCTACCTTTTCAACATAGTACTTGAAGTATTAGCCAGAGCAATTCGACAACAAAAGGAGATCAAGGGGATACAAATTGGAAAAGAGGAAGTCAAAATATCACTTTTTGCAGATGATATGATAGTATATATAATTGACCCTAAAAATTCTACCAGAGAACTCCTAAACCTGATAAACAGCTTCGGTGAAGTAGCTGGATATAAAATAAACTCAAACAAGTCAATGGCCTTTCTCTATACAAAGAATAAACAGGCTGAGAAAGAAATTAGGGAAACAACACCCTTCTCAATAGTCACAAATAATATAAAATATCTTGGCGTGACTCTAACTAAGGAGGTGAAATATCTGTATGATAAAAACTTCAAATCTCTGAAGAAAGAAATTAAAGAAGATCTCAGAAGATGGAAAGATCTCCCATGCTCATGGATTGACAGGATCAACATTGTAAAAATGGCTATCTTGCCAAAAGCAATCTACAGATTCAATGCAATCCCCATCAAAATTCCAACTCAATTCTTCAACGAATTGGAAGGAGCAATTTGCAAATTTGTCTGGAATAACAAAAAACCTAGGATAGCAAAAAGTCTTCTCAAGGATAAAAGAACTTCTGGCGGAATCACCATGCCAGACCTAAAGCTTTACTACAGAGCAATTGTGATAAAAACTGCATGGTACTGGTATAGAGACAGACAAGTAGACCAATGGAATAGAATTGAAGATCCAGAAATGAACCCACACACCTATGGTCACTTGATCTTCGACAAGGGAGCTAAAACCATCCAGTGGAAGAAAGACAGCATTTTCAACAATTGGTGCTGGCACAACTGGTTGTTATCGTGTAGAAGAATGCGAATCGATCCATACTTATCTCCTTGTACTAAGGTCAAATCTAAGTGGATCAAGGAACTTCACATAAAACCAGAGACACTGAAACTTATAGAGGAGAAAGTGGGGAAAAGCCTTGAAGATATGGGCACAGGGGAAAAATTCCTGAACAGAACAGCAATGGCTTGTGCTGTAAGATCGAGAATTGACAAATGGGACCTAATGAAACTCCAAAGTTTCTGCAAGGCAAAAGACACCGTCAATAAGACAAAAAGACCACCAACAGATTGGGAAAGGATCTTTACCTATCCTAAATCAGATAGGGGACTAATATCCAACATATATAAAGAACTCAAGAAGGTGGACTTCAGAAAATCAAATAACCCCATTAAAAAATGGGGCTCAGAACTGAACAAAGAATTCTCACCTGAGGAATACCAAATGGCAGAGAAGCACTTGAAAAAATGTTCAACATCCTTAATCATCAGGGAAATGCAAATCAAAACAACCCTGAGATTCCACCTCACACCAGTCAGAATGGCTAAGATCAAAAATTCAGGTGACAGCAGATGCTGGCGAGGATGTGGAGAAAGAGGAACACTCCTCCATTGTTGGTGGGAGTGCAGGCTTGTACAACCACTCTGGAAATCAGTCTGGCGGTTCCTCAGAAAACTGGACATAGTACTACCGGAGGATCCAGCAATACCTCTCCTGGGCATATATCCAGAAGATGCCCCAACAGGTAAGAAGGACACATGCTCCACTATGTTCATAGCAGCCTTATTTATAATAGCCAGAAGCTGGAAAGAACCTAGATGCCCCTCAACAGAGGAATGGATACAGAAAATGTGGTACATCTACACAATGGAGTACTACTCAGCTATTAAAAAGAATGAATTTATGAAATTCCTAGCCAAATGGATGGACCTGGAGGGCATCATCCTGAGTGAGGTAACACATTCACAAAGAAACTCACACAATATGTATTCACTGATAAGTGGATATTAGCCCCAAACCTAGGATACCCAAGATATAAGATATAATTTGCTAAACACATGAAACTCAAGGAGAATGAAGACTGAAGTGTGGACACTATGCCCCTCCTTAGATTTGGGAACAAAACACCCATGGAAGGAGTTACAGAGACGGAGTTTGGAGCTGAGATGAAAGGATGGACCATGTAGAGACTGCCATAGCCAGGGATCCACCCCATAATCAGCATCCAAACGCTGACACCATTGCATACACTAGCAAGATTTTATTGAAAGGACGCAGATGTAGCTGTCTCTTGTGAGACTATGCCGGGGCCCAGCAAACACAGAAGTGGATGCTCACAGTTAGCTAATGGATGGATCATAGGGCTCCCAATGGAGGAGCTAGAGAAAGTACCCAAGGAGCTAAAGGGATCTGCAACCCTATAGGTGGAACAACATTATGAGCTAACCAGTACCCCGGAGCTCTTGACTCTAGCTGCATATATATCAAAAGATGGCCTAGTCGGCCATCACTGGAAAGAGAGGCCCATTGGACTTGCAAACTTTATATGCCCCAGTACAGGGGAATACCAGGGCCAAAAAGGGGGAGTGGGTGGGCAGGGGAGTGGGGGTGGGTGGATATGGGGGACTTTTGGTATAGCATTGGAAATGTAAATGAGTTAAATACCTAATAAAAAATGGAAAAAAAAAAAGAATCCATAATAAGAATGATTAAAAAAAAAAAAAAAAAGAAGTTTATGTGATATGTTATAGTAAAAATTGACTAAGAGTGAACAAATAATTTCCAATTCTTAAGGATTCACCACCCAGGATTATTATAATTTTGACATTTAGATTTTCATAAATCCAGGACTGTCTTAGTTACACTTCTCTGGAATTCCTAGGGGTGAAATAGATATGAAATCAGTATGATGTGGTCTGTATCATCTATTCTGGATTCTAGAGGGGAAAAATTTGCTTCTAAGTTCAGCCAATTTATCAAAAGAGCTAATTCATTATAATACAATATTGTGTGATTTGGTTGGAGGCCTTTTTACTAGAACTTGCCTACAGTTCCTATACATTTTCCACAACTATTTTGTACATAGGCTTGATGGATTATCTCAATTTTCAGATTGATGAAATGTAGAGTCACCTGTGAGACAGACCTTTGAGAATACCTGTGTAGGACTACATATGATGAATGGCAACATTTCCTGGTTTGGAATATTGGACTATATATAAATACTTTAAAAAGTTGAAAGTGAACTGAGTACAAACATGACTCTTGGTCTTCTTCTCCTATGGGATGCAACATGAGCACAGATTTTTTTTCTTTTTCTTTTTGATTTTTATTAGATATTTTCTTCATTTACATTTCAAATGCTATCTTGATATTTCCCTATACCCCCCTTACTCCCCTATCCACTGACTCCCACTTCTTGGCCCTGGTGTTCCCCTGTACTGGGGCATATAAAGTTTGTAAGACCAAGGGGCTTCTCTTCCCAATGATGGCCGACTAGGCCATCTTCTGCTACATATGCAGCTAAAGACATGAGCTCTGTCTGACTGTGTGGTACTGATACACCAAGAGACAGGTAGATCAATGGAATAGAATTGAAGACACAGACATGAACTCACACACTTATGGTCACTCGATCTTTGACAAGGGAGCTAAAACCATCCAGTGGAAAAAAGACAACATTTTCAACAAATGGTGCTACCACAACTGGCAGTTATCATGTAGAAGAATGCGAATTGATCCATTCTTATCTCCTTGTTCAAAGCTCAAGTCTAAGTGGATCAAAGAACCCCACATAAAACCAGAAACACTGAAACTTATACAGGAGAAAGTGGGGAAAAGTCTTGAAGATATGGGCACAGGGGAAAAATTCCATGAGCAGAGATCTTAATCTCCAGCTACTGTGGCTTCCTCACCATGATAGACTAACTTCAAAGTTTAAATCAAACTAAATTCTTCCTCACTTAAATAGATTTTATTGAAGTATTTTTGAATAACTGGAGAAGAAACCAGGACCATAAGACTCCCCAAGTTGATTGCTTATTTTAACAAATCAGCAAGGAAATATTCTATAGAAAATCCTACATAGTGTAGTATAATCTTTACACTTGCTATGTTCTATCTAAAAGCAAAATAGACTTCTTTCCTTCTTTCTTCCTTTCTTTCTTTCTTTCTTTCTTTCTTTCTTTCTTTCTTTCTTTCTTTCTTTCTTTCTTTCTTTCTCTCTCTCTCTCTCTCTCTCTCTCTCTCTCTCTCTCTCTCTTTCTTTCTTTCTCTCTCTCTCTTTCTTTCTTTTTTCTTCCTTGACAAATTTATTATTGAGCATAACATTGTTCAGCTTCCATGCATATGTGGAAATGTATATGTATAGAAATAATAGAAATATTTCTATTATTTATCTTGTTATTGAAGACCAGCCTTAGCCTGTGGTGGTCTGATAGGATGCATGGGATTATTTCAATCTTCTTGCGTCTATTGAGGCCTGTTTTCTGATTGAATATAAGGTCAATTTTGGAGAAGGTACCATGAGGTATATTGTTTTTGTTTTTGCTTTTTTTGTTTGTTTGTTTGTTTTTAATGTAATATTCAATAGATATCTGTTAAATCCATTTGGTTCAAAACGTCTGTTCATTTCACTGTGTTTATGTTTAGTTTCTGTTTTTGTGATCTGTCCATTGATGAGAGTGTGGTATTGAAGTCTCCCACTATTATTGTGTGAGGTGTAATGTGTGCTTTGAGCTTTAGTAAAGTTTCTTTTATGAATGTGCCTGTTCTTTCATTTGAAGAATAGATATTCAAAAGCGAGAGTTCATCTAGGTAGATTTTCCCCTTGATGAGTATAAAGTTTCATTCCTTAACTTTTTAATAAATTTGGTGAAAGTAGATTTTATATGATAGTAGAATGGCAGTTATAATGGCTACGATCAAAAACACAGGTGACAGCAGATGCTGGAGAGGATGTGGAGAAAGAGGAATACTCCTCAGTTGTTGGTGATATTGCAAGCTACTACAACCACTCTGGAAATCAGTTTGATGGCTCTTCAGGAAACTGGACAATAGTACTACCCGAGGATCCAGCTATACCATATCTGGACCTAAAGATGTTTCAACAAATAACAAGAACATGTGCTCCACTATGTTCATAGAAGCCTCATTTATAATAGCCAGAAGCTGGAAAGAACCCAGATGTCCTTCAATAAAGCAATGGGTACAGAAAATGTGGTACATTTACATAATGGAGTGTTACTTAGCTATTAAAGCAATGAATTCATGAAATTCTTAGACAAATGGATGGAACTAGAAGATATCATCCTGAGTGAGGTAACCCAGTCATAAAGAACACACATGGTTTGCACTCATTGATATGTGGATATTAGCCCAGAAACTTGGAATAGCCAAGATACAGTTTGCAAAACACACGAAACTCAAGAAGAAGGAAGACCAAAGTGTGGACACTTTGGTCCTTCATAGAAGAGGGAATAAAATATGGGCGAAGATACAGAGACAAAATGTAGAGCAGAGACTGAAAGAAAGGCCATCCAAAGACTGCCTCACCTGGGGATCCATCCTATATACAGTTATCAAACACAGACACCTTTGTGGATACCAAGAAGTGCATGCTGACAGGAGCTGGATATAGCTATCTCTTGAGAGGCTCTGCCAGAGCCTGGAAAACACAGAGGCATATGCTCCCAAACAATCACTGGACTGAGCATAGGTCCCCAGAGGAGTTAGAGAAGGGTTTGAAGGAACTGAAGTGGTTTGCAGCCCCATAAGAGGAACAACAACCAACCAGACCCCTCGAAGTTCTCAGGCAGTAAACCTGCAACCAAAAGGTACACATGGAGGAACCCATGGCTCCCATTACATATGTTGCAGAGGATGTCCTTATAGGATATCATTGAGCGGAGAGGCCCTTGATCCTTTGAAGGCTAGATGTTCCAGTGTAGAAAAACACTGGGCTTGGAAAGAGGGAGTGGGTAGATGAGTGGAGGAACACCCTCATAGAATCAGGGGAAGGAGGGATGGGGTAGGGTTTTTTGGAGGGGAAATCAGGAAAGGGAATAACACTTGAAATGTAAATAAAGAAAGTATCTAATAACAATTTTAAAAAAGCAAAATACAATTCCTCTCCACGCTTGGGCTTGTGAACACATTGAAGTATGAATATGAATCATCATTTCATGTTGTATAACATGAACAGAAATAATAAACATTAAATGCTATTCTTATTGTTTAATAAATAATTCAAAATTAGAGGGCTTAATAAAAACATGAACTTATACTTCCTTCATTTTGTGTGTTAGTTTCACATCAAGCAAATTGTTTTATGTCCCTCAACTTTAGTTTTATTTTTGTATTTAGCATGTATTTTACAATGAGCAAACTTCATCTGGGAAATGTTTTACCCTACTCAAAATAAAGATTAAGTGAATCAGCAGGAACTTGATATTTCTATAGAGGAATAGTCCTTAGTATGGTATATATAAATTTGACTCACATTTAATGGAAAGTGAGGTATATTTTAACTAAATTAAATCAGAATCATAACATCAATATAGTTGTATGCAAAAAAATATTCTAACATACAAAGTCTATTGCTTGATCCAAACACCTGTTGTTATATAAAGGTTGTATTAGATTAAGTAAGAAATAGTCTTAAACTTTACTATTAGTGAGTAATGCTTTATTGTATATTTTATGGTACCTTACTGTGCACTAATGTTTTTTTAGTAATAGATATTCATATGTAAATTACATAATAAGATCTCAACAAGATTATTTGATTTTCTCTGATATCACATACATTCATCAAATTTCACAAAAAGGAAAGTCATGAAAAGAAATGTTACTGTATTGTGACTACATATTTGGGTGAAATTTGAGTAATTAGCATGAAGTTCATTATATTCAAGATTATATATATATATATATATATATATATATATATATATATATATATATATGGGGTAACAATAGATATTCTATTGTACTGAATTCAATCAAGTCGGTTTTTATGTCTTCTTCATGTTGTCAGACATATAAGAGTAGTTTGCCAGGTACAAGAGGAGCAGGGTAAATCATAAGGAAAAGTGCCTGCTTTAAAATCCTAGATGATCTTGTGGTGGAAAGAGAGGCGTTTGAAAGACATGTGCAGTAAGGATTTGAACTTCCCAAAAGAAGTTTCTTTACTATTCAAAATCTTTGATAAAGACTATAAATTACAGACCCCTCTTTCACACTTCATCCTTATAAAATTTTAATATGTAGCAAAACGTTATAAGTGTTGTTAAAAGGTGTATTTTGACTAGATGTAAATTATAAAAGGGACTGAAAATTTTCATTTATTGATACAGAGTTTTTATATCATAAACCATGTTGGAAGCCTACCAAAACATTGGAAATACAGCCATGAACTAAATTTCAAAATTTGTCTCAATTTTGAAATTTCAGTAAGCCCCTAAGTATGTCATATCATTGTTGGTATAAAAGTACCATTTAAGAAATAAGATACTACATACAACCCTTTGTTGTCCAGGAGTTCCTTGTTAGACAGTGGGATTAAAGAAAATAGAAGATAAAGACATCTGTATACTAATATTCATTTTCCTTTTATCTTCTAAATGGTCTTTGTGACCTCTGATTACTATGGATCAGGCATGTCCACTGTATGGCTCATGGCACACCTGTGTCAAATTAGATATGAATACATCTCTATGTATTCTAACATTAAGATGCTATTTAGCAATGCCAGAAATTTGGACATAAAGAACCACTTTATATAAAAATTTTGATGTTGCTATAAAATTATTCTTAAGGTGATCCTCACTGAAATGTGACTTTGGAGATAAATTACTAAATTAAAGTGCTAGAATCTGCAAGCCTTTAATTTTTCAACCTTCTTTCCTGTAGCTGGATAAGAAAAGAGCTTTTGGAAATAAACAAAAAAAATCTATACACTGAAATAGAAGCAGATTAATCAGTTGTGACCTGAGAGGAAGAGAGAGATATTCCTGAAGTAGAGAAAGCTGCTGGCCAGTGAGACAAGGAGAAATTGCCAAGGAAGTGGATGAACAAAGGAAATGAAAACCCAGAATTCAAATATGTTCTAATCTAAATAAGCAGCACGTTGCATTTCTATTCAGGTTTTTTCTGTACCAGGAAATATGAAATAAAGTTTGGATAGACTTTTGTAAGTATGAGGTAAAATGAGATAAAGACTGCATTTCTTGAAGTCCCTAAATTAGGGAATTGATCACTAAATGGCTATTTCAAATTCTAGAAGAGAGGATGAACAGCTTGGATAGTTTATTTGGTGGCTAAAGAAATTGAAATACATCAGACAAACTAGGACCTGATTATCTGAGTCTTCTCATTAAGGCCCGCTGTCTATGGCTCAATTTTAATAGAAAAAAGTGTAAAATAAATGTGCATTTTCCTCAAGTCTGTGGTCATTGAAATTTCTCATTTGACTTGCCTTTATAAGTTATATTTATTAAAGTAAAATATCAAATGGGATCTTTTATATAAATCTATGGTTTTCAGAGCTGAATATGAAAAATAAGCTGTGACTAGCTGATAGGAAAGTTATCCTTTTAATGTATTCAGTTTGACATATTTCCATAAGAGCAAGCTGTTCATAACTTCAGATTTATCGCTCAGATTGCAGTCTTGTATGTCACTGAAATCCTCAGTATAAAGCTCAAGAAAGGGAAAGATGATCATCATTAGGTAATGAGACTGCAGATCAATTTGAATTCTTCTTCAGGGACAGGATGATTGGATGGAGATGAGTGCCTACTAATTCCCAAACAGCATGTGCCTGTGTGTCCAACGATGAATTGATTGCTTGCCAAAGGCATTAGACAAAGTACTTCTCCTTAGAAGTAAATTGAAAACAATGTATATGTATTTGCAATGCTAATGTTCAAAGCTCATAACTCTTTTTTTTTCCATTTTTTATTAGGTATTTCGCTCATTTACATTTGCAATGCTATACCAAAAGTCCCCCATAGCCACCCACCCGCTCTCCCCTACCCACCCACTCCCCTTTTATGGCCCTGGCGTTCCCCCAAAGCTCATAACTCTTAAAGGAAGTGCAAAAGAAGTGTTTAGTAAAATTCTACCTGTGAATTAGCATTTATGTGTATATGTTTATTTTTCTTTGATTTTCATAAATGAAATCAGGCTTACTGGATAATCACTGCATAAGAAACATTGCTTTTCATGATATTTATAGTGATGACTCTGATTTGCAATATCTAAAATTATTCAAAAAGTAAGGTAGAAATGAGATAATCTTCTGACTAATTCAGAGCAGTAAAAACAGAAAAGCAAGAGGGCGAACAACATTCTTGATTGCTTGCCTATGTTGTAATTCATCAAACTGTAGCTTATCTTACTGTCTCACTATTTTAAAGCAGAGATTGATTTTGCATCTCTGTGTTAACCTTTACTGCTTTGAAGTAAAGTCAAATTGTCTAATTATTTATCCCTGTGTGTTCATGTCTAATACATCAATGACTGCTTGGAGCATTTGTGTAGAAATGCAGCTAAAATATTGTAGATTAGTGGTTTTCAGTGACAGTGGGAGAATAGTGCCCTTAAGAATACACAAAGAATCTTTTCTCCTTAATGATGGTGAGGGTACTTTAGCATTTTTGCAGACAAGAGTCATAAGAAAGGAATAATTTCAAACATTCTACTGGACTTTCCCAATATATTTTAAAAGATATTTCATAATTTAAAACAGCTTTAGACTCAAAAATAAATTAAAATAGAGGAACAGAGATTTTCCATATCAATGTCTCTCTACATGTACAACTTCTAATATTATCAATGTCCTCTAACACATTAAAATTGATGGACATTCCTAGACACATCATTATCAGCCAATGCTTAGTTGACTCTTATTCATGGGTTTTGGCAAATGTGTATGTGAAGCTACAACTTTGCAGACATGCAGAGATTTACTAAAATTCTTATGACCAATGATGCTCCTATGGTCTCCATAACTTCTCATTTTCAAGAATGCTACATAATTAAAATCAAAAGTATGCATATATATATAGTGTTCTTTCAGTTAATTTCACATATTTTTATTTCTTCCATACTTCATGACTTGATAGATCATTGATTTTGTGCTGTTAATATTTGGGAATTGGGGCCCTCTATAAGTGTGTAGAAGTATCTCATAGTTTGAAAGGATATTTTGATGATAATGTATTATATTGACTATCATTTTACAAACTCATTTGCCATTGGTGTATTCTCTTCAGCATATCAGTTGAGAGCATTCCAACCATTGTTTTATATTTTATTATACCATTACAACATTTCTCCCTTTCCTCAGAACTTTCTCACGAAACCCCTCCATTCTTTAGAAGTCATTAAAAAGACATAGACTAACAGACTGGCTACACAAACAGGACCCAACATTCTGCTGCTTACAGGAAACCCATCTCAGGGAAAAAGACAGACACTACCTCAGAGTGAAAGGCTGGAAAACAATTTTCCAAGCATATGGTCTGAAGAAACAGGCTGGAGTAGCCATTCTAATATCGGATAAAATCGACTTCCAACCCAAAGTTATCAAAAAAGACAAGGAGGGACACTTCATACTCATCAAAGGTAAAATCCTCCAAGAGGAACTCTCAATTCTGAATATCTACGCACCAAATGCAAGGGCAGCCACATTCATTAAAGACACTTTAGTTAAGCTCAAAGCACACATTGCACCTCACACAATAATAGTGGGAGACCTCAACACACCACTTTCATCAATGGACAGATCGTGGAAACAGAAACTAAACAGGGACACAGTGAAACTAACAGAAGTTATGAAACAAATGGACCTGACAGATATCTACAGAATATTTAATCCTAAAACAAAAGGATATACCTTCTTCTCAGCACCTCACGGGACCTTCTCCAAAATTGACCATATAATTGGTCACAAAACAGGCCTCAACAGATACAAAAATATTGAAATTGTCCCATGTATCCTATCAGACCACCATGGCCTAAGACTGATCTTCAATAACAACATTAAGAATGGAAAGCCAACATTCACGTGGAAACTGAACAACACTCTTCTCAATGATACCTTGGTCAAGGAAGGAATAAAGAAAGAAATTAAAGACTTTTTAGAGTTTAATGAAAATGAAGCCACAATGTACCCAAACCTTTGGGACACAATGAAAGCATTTCTAAGAGGGAAACTCATAGCTTTGAGTACCTCCAAGAAGAAACGGGAGAGAGCACATACTAGCAGCTTGACAACACATCTAAAAGCTCTAGAAAAAAAGGAAGCAAATTCACCCAAGAGGAGTAGACGGCAGGAAATAATCAAACTCAGGGGTGAAATTAACCAAGTGGAAACAAGAAGAACTATTCAAAGAATTAACCAAACGAGGAGTTGGTTCTTTGAGAAAATCAACAAGATAGATAAACCCTTAGCTAGACTCACTAGAGGGCAAAGGGACAAAATCCTAATCAACAAAATCAGAAATGAAAAGGGAGACATAACAACAGATCCTGAAGAAATTCAAAACACCATCAAATCCTTCTACAAAAGCTTATACTCAACAAAAATGGAAAACCTGGACGAAATGGACAAATTTATGGACAGATACCAGGTACCAAAGTTGAATCAGGATCAAGTTGACCTTCTAAACAGTCCCATATCCCCTAAATAAATAGAAGCAGTTATTAATAGTCTCCCAGCCAAAAAAAGCCCAGGACCAGATGGGTTTAGTGCAGAGTTCTATCAGACCTTCAAAGAAGATCTAATTCCAGTTCTGCACAAACTATTTCACAGGATAGAAGTAGAAGGTACTCTACCCAACTCATTTTATGAAGCCACTATTACTCTGATACCTAAACCACAGAAAGATCCAACAAAGATAGAGAACTTCAGACCAATTTCTCTTATGAATATCGATGCAAAAATCCTTAATAAAATTCTCGCTAACCGAATCCAAGAACACATTAAAGCAATCATCCATCCTGACCAAGTAGGTTTTATTCCAGGGATGCAGGGATGGTTTAATATACGAAAATCCATCAATGTAATCCATTATATAAACAAACTCAAAGACAAAAACCACATGATCATCTCGTTAGATGCAGAAAAAGCATTTGACAAGATCCAACACCCATTCATGATAAAAGTTCTGGAAAGATCAGGAATTCAAGGCCAATACCTAAACATGATAAAAGCAATCTACAGCAAACCAGTAGCCAACATCAAAGTAAATGGAGAGAAGCTGGAAGCAATCCCACTAAAATCAGGGACTAGACAAGGCTGCCCACTTTCTCCCTACCTTTTCAACATAGTACTTGAAGTATTAGCCAGAGCAATTCGACAACAAAAGGAGATCAAGGGGATACAAATTGGAAAAGAGGAAGTCAAAATATCACTTTTTGCAGATGATATGATAGTATATATAAGTGACCCTAAAAATTCCAACAGAGAACTCCTAAACCTGATAAACAGCTTCGGTGAAGTAGCTGGATATAAAATTAACTCAAACAAGTCAATGGCCTTTCTCTACACAAAGAATAAACAGGCTGAGAAAGAAATTAGGGAAACAACACCCTTCTCAATAGCCACAAATAATATAAAATATCTCGGCGTGACTCTAACGAAGGAAGTGAAAGATCTGTATGATAAAAACTTCAAGTCCCTGAAGAAAGAAATTAAAGAAGATCTCAGAAGATGGAAAGATCTCCCATGCTCATGGATTGGCAGGACCAACATTGTAAAAATGGCTATCTTGCCAAAAGCAATCTACAGATTCAATGCAATCCCCATTAAAATTCCAACTCAATTCTTCAACGAATTAGAAGGAGCAATTTGCAAATTCATCTGGAATAACAAAAAACCGAGGATAGCAAAAACTCTTCTCAAGGATAAAAGAACCTCTGGTGGAATCACCATGCCTGACCTAAAGCTTTACTACAGAGCAATTGTGATAAAAACTGCATGGTACTGGTATAGAGACAGACAAGTGGACCAATGGAATAGAATTGAAGACCCAGAAATGAACCCACACACCTATGGTCACTTGATCTTCGACAAGGGAGCCAAAACCATCCAGTGGAAGAAAGACAGCATTTTCAACAATTGGTGCTGGCACAACTGGTTGTTATCATGTAGAAGAATGCGAATCGATCCATACTTATCTCCTTGTACTAAGGTCAAATCTAAGTGGATCAAGGAACTTCACATAAAACCAGAGACACTGAAACTTATAGAGGAGAAAGTGGGGAAAAGCCTTGAAGATATGGGCACAGGGGAAAAATTCCTGAACAGAACAGCAATGGCTTGCTCTGTAAGATCGAGAATTGACAAATGGGACCTAATGAAACTCCAAAGTTTCTGCAAGGCAAAAGACACTGTCTATAAGACAAAAAGACCACCAACAGACTGGGAAAGGATCTTTACCTATCCTAAATCAGATAGGGGACTAATATCCAACATATATAAAGAACTCAAGAAGGTGGACCTCAGAAAATCAAATAACCCCCTTAAAAAATGGGGCTCAGAACTGAACAAAGAATTCTCACCTGAGGAATACCGAATGGCAGAGAAGCACCTGAAAAAATGTTCAACATCCTTAATCATCAGGGAAATGCAAATCAAAACAACCCTGAGATTCCACCTCACACCAGTGAGAATGGCTAAGATCAAAAATTCAGGTGACAGCAGATGCTGGCGAGGATGTGGAGAAAGAGGAACACTCCTCCATTGTTGGTGGGATTGCAGGCTTGTACAACCACTCTGGAAATCAGTCTGGCGGTTCCTCAGAAAATTGGACATAGTACTACCGGAGGATCCAGCAATACCTCTCCTGGGCATATATCCAGAAGAAGCCCCAACTGGTAAGAAGGACACATGCTCCACTATGTTCATAGCAGCCTTATTTATAATAGCCAGAAACTGGAAAGAACCCAGATGCCCCTCAACAGAGGAATGGATACAGAAAATGTGGTACATCTACACAATGGAGTACTACTCAGCTATTAAAAAGAATGAATTTATGAAATTCCTAGCCAAATGGATGGACCTGGAGAGCATCATCCTGAGTGAGGTAACACAATCACAAAGAAACTCACACAATATGTACTCACTGATAAGTGGATACTAGCCCAAAACCTAGGATACCCACGATATAAGATACAATTTCCTAAACACATGAAACTTAAGAAAAATGAAGACTGAAGTGTGGACACTATGCCCCTCCTTAGAAGTGGGAACAAAACACCCATGGAAGGAGTTACAGAAACAAAGTTTGGAGCTGAGATGAAAGGATGGACCATGTAGAGACTGCCATATCCAGGGATCCACCCCATAATCAGCATCCAAACGCTGACACCATTGCATATACTAGCAAGATTTTATCGAAAGGACCCAGATGTAGCTGTCTCTTGTGAGACTATGCCGGGGCCTAGCAAACACAGAAGTGGATGCTCACAGTCAGCTAATGGATGGATCACAGGGCTCCCAATGGAGGAGCTAGAGAAAGTACCCAAGGAGCTAAAGGGATCTTCAACCCTATAGGTGGAACAACATTATGAACTAACCAGTACCCCTGAGCTCTTGACTCTAGCTGCATATGTATCAAAAGATGGCCTAGTCGGCCATCACTGGAAAGAGAGGCCCATTGGACACGCAGACTTTGTGTGCCCCGGTACAGGGGAACGCCAGGGCCAAAGGGGGGGAGTGGGTGGGTAGGGGAGTGGGGGTGGGTGGGTAAGGGGGACTTTTGGTATAGCATTGGAAATGTAAATGAGCTAAATACCTAATAAAAAATGGAAAAAAAAAAAAGCATGCAGAGAGACCACAAGCAATGCCAGATTTAAGGAATTTACAAAAAGTGTTTCCCATATCATAGTATAGCTATTTTTAATTTAAAGATCAAGTTCTGGATTCATGTTTTTTAAATATACTAGTACGTCTATGATATTTGGAAAAAAAAAAAAAAGAAATCATCCATCCTGACCAAGTAGGTTTTATTCCAGGGATGCAGGGATGGTTTAATATACGAAAATCCATCAATGTAATCCATTATATAAACAAACTCAAAGACAAAAACCACATGATCATCTCGTTAGATGCAGAAAAAGCATTTGACAAGATCCAACACCCATTCATGATAAAAGTTTTGGAAAGATCAGGAATTCAAGGCCCATACCTAAACATAATAAAAGCAATCTACAGCAAACCAGTAGCCAACATCAAAGTAAATGGAGAGAAGCTGGAAGCAATCCCACTAAAATCAGGGACTAGACAAGGTTGCCCACTTTCTCCCTACCTTTCAACATAGTACTTGAAGTATTAGCCAGAGCAATTCGACAACAAAAGGAGATCAAGGGGATACAAATTGGAAAAGAGGAAGTCAAAATATCACTTTTTGCAGATGATATGATAGTATATATAAGTGACCCTAAAAATTCCACCAGAGAACTCCTAAACCTGATAAACAGCTTTGGTGAAATAGCTGGATATAAAATTAACTCAAACAAGTCAATGGCCTTTCTCTACACAAAGAATAAACAGGCTGAGAAAGAAATTAGGGAAACAACACCCTTCTCAATAGTCACAAATAATATAAAATATCTTGGCGTGACTCTAACTAAGGAAGTAAAAGATCTGTATGATAAAAACTTCAAGTCTCTGAAGAAAGAAATTAAAGAAGATCTCAGAAGATGGAAAGATCTCCCATGCTCATGGATTGGCAGGATCAACATTGTAAAAATGGCTATCTTGCCAAAAGCAATCTACAGATTCAATGCAATCCCCATCAAAATTCCAACTCAATTCTTCAACGAATTAGAAGGAGCAATTTGCAAATTCATCTGGAATAACAAAAAACCTAGGATAGCAAAAACTCTTCTTAAGGATAAAAGAACCTCTGGTGGAATCACCATGCCTGACCTAAAGCTTTACTACAGGGCAATTGTGATAAAAACTGCATGGTACTGGTATAGAGACAGACAAGTAGACCAATGGAATAGAATTGAAGACCCAGAAATGAACCCACACACCTATGGTCACTTGATCTTCGACAAGGGAGCTAAAACCATCCAGTGGAAGAAAGACAGCATTTTCAACAATTGGTGCTGGCACAACTGGTTGTTATCATGTAGAAGAATGCGAATCGATCCATACTTATCTCCTTGTACTAAGGTCAAATCTAAGTGGATCAAGGAACTTCACATAAAACCAGAGACACTGAAACTTATAGAGGAGAAAGTGGGGAAAAGCCTTGAAGATATGGGTACAGGGGAAAAATTCCTGAACAGAACAGCAATGGCTTGCTCTGTAAGATCGAGAATTGACAAATGGGACCTAATGAAACTCCAAAGTTTCTGCAAGGCAAAAGACACTGTCAATAAGACAAAAAGACCACCAACAGATTGGAAAAGGATCTTTACCTATCCTAAATCAGATAGGGGACTAATATCCAACATATATAAAGAACTCAAGAAGGTGGACTTCAGAAAATCAAATAACCCCATTAAAAAATGGGGCTCAGAACTGAACAAAGAATTCTCACCTGAGGAATACCGAATGGCAGAGAAGCACCTGAAAAAATGCTCAACATCCTTAATCATCAGGGAAATGCAAATCAAAACAACCCTGAGATTCCACCTCACACCAGTCAGAATGGCTAAGATCAAAAATTCAGGTGACAGCAGATGCTGGCGTGGATGTGGAGAAAGAGGAACACTCCTCCATTGTTGGTGGGATTGCAGGCTTGTACAACCACTATGGAAATCAGTCTGGCGGTTCCTCAGAAAACTGGATATTGTACTACCGGAGGATCCAGCAATACCTCTCCTGGGCATATATCCAGAAGATGCCCCAACTGGTAAGAAGGACACATGCTCCACTATGTTCATAGCAGCCTTATTTATAATAGCCAGAAACTGGAAAGAACCCAGATGCCCCTCAACAGAGGAATGGATACAGAAAATGTGGTACATCTACACAATGGAGTACTACTCAGCTATTAAAAAGAATGAATTTATGAAATTCCTAGCCAAATGGATGGACCTGGAGGGCATCATCCTGAGTGAGGTAACACATTCACAAAGGAACTCACACAATATGTACTCACTGATAAGTGGATATTTGCCCAAAACCTAAGATACCCAAGATATAAGATACAATTTCCTAAACACATGAAACTCAAGAAAAATGAAGACTGAAGTGTGAACACTATGCCCCTCCTTAGAAGTGGGAACAAAACACCCTCGGAAGGAGTTACAGAGACAAAGTTTGGAGCTGAGATAAAAGGATGGACCATGTAGACACTACCATATCCGGGGATCCATCCCATAATCAGCTTCCAAATGCTGACACCATTGCATACACTAGCAAGATTATGCTGAAAGGACCCTGATATAGCTGTCTCTTGTCAGAGTATGCCTGGGCCTAGCAAATATAGAAGTGGATGCTCACAGTCGGCTATTGGATGGATCACATGGCCCCCAATGAAGGAGCTTGAGAAAGTACCAAAGAAGCTAAAGGGATCTGCAACCCTATAGGTGGAACAACATTATGAACTAACCAGTACCCCGGAGCTCTTGACTCTAGCTGCATATGCATCAAAAGATGGCCTAGTCGGCCATCACTGGAAAGAGAGGCCCATTGGACACGCAAACTTTATATGCCCCAGTACAGGGGAACGCCAGGGCCATAAAAGGGGAGTGGGTGGGTAGGGGAGAGGGGGTGGGTGGCTATGGGGGACTTTTGGTATAGCACTGCAAATGTAAATGAGTGAAATATCTAATAAAAAATGGAAAAAAAAAGAAGTCATTAAATTATTACAAACATTTTAAATATATCACATTTAGAATCCTATATGTAGGGATCAAAATGTAAAAGAGAAATCATGAAAGAAGTTTATATTTTACATAAAAAGAATGCCCCTAAGTAATCAGTAGATTCACATAATTGATATTAGTGTTTTCCATATCAAAGATACTTTGGGGGTTGCTACAACCACATAGTTTGATGACTGTTTTCCTAGTTTGGGGCAATAAAGAATGCACTACAAACAAGAGGCATAATTCCAAAGCAATTTTACATTCGTTTGATTCTATTTGTGAGCAGGAATCTAAAACCAGTCCTCTCATTTTTCTTCTATAAAAAAGATGTTTTTGTCACATCAATCATGGTCAGAAGAAATAAGTGTTATGATGAATGATGTGCAATGATATGAAGCTGCCTGTTTAATCCTCCTTCATGGGAGATGTTGGTTAAAAACAGGAAGAGTTTCCTCTTCCCAATGTAGCTTTCTCTGGGGCTAACAGATAAACATCATGGCCACTGTCTTTTGTTTAGTTTAGATGGCTTTGAACAGCGTACCTTATGTGTAATATGGGAAAACTTCCATTATAGCATATATATGTAACTTGTGAGAAGACTGAGACAGATCCTATAGGGGAAGTACTTTGAATCTATACATTTTTACATATATAGGAATCATTATTTTTTGAGTTTACCAGCAACTGAACAGCCAACAGGTACAAAACTTGCTTGTACTGGGTATATTTACTATATGGAAGGTATTTTTGACATGACTTAATGATGAGCTGTCAACACAAGTGAGTAAATTGCATATATACATATATGCAATGTGTGTGTGTGTAATTGTGTGTGTGTGTGTGTGTGTGTGTGTGTAATTGTGTGTGTGTGTGTGCAGCTCAGCTGCTGTTCAGGGAGTGTTGTCATTTCTATATTTCTCCTCCCTTGGTTATTGCTACTAAAATACCTGAAGTGTGGCACAGTAGCTATTTTTTTCATACCATGAGAATAAATGTTCAATTTAGAAAAAATACTTTAAATACCTTAATGATCAAATGGAATTGAAGTACTACCAAATACTATAAGTGTTGTCGTTTAATATTCAGAGAATTCCAAGAAATATTCTAGTTAAAGTGTCATTGCTGTGGAGCATTTTCCCACATCCTCACCTGTCCACTCTATTCATTTTCCCTCCAGAATTTGCTGGAAAGCCTGTGTCTCTGAGAGTTTCCCTTCAAATTTGTGCTCATCACTCTGGCACAATATGATTTAAACTGCTCATACAGACCCAGAGTTCCATCAGGGTGAAAAACAGAATGACTGTTCCCCTGTTTTCATGTTTCCCTGTTTATATGTTCCTTCCTTTACTTTAACTTTAGGGCTTTTCATTTAGTATTCTGATATTACTTTATATATTTCTTTATATATAAAGAAATATATATCCATATATATATATATATATATATATATATATATATATATATATATATATATACATATTTTCCTCATTTACATTTCCAATGCTATCCCAAAAGTCCCCCATACCCCCCCACTCCCCTACCCACCCACTCCCACTTTTTGGCCCTGGCGTTCCCCTGTACTGGGGCATATAAAGTTTGCAAGTCCAATGGGCCTCTCTTTCCACTTTATATATTTCTTTATGGGGATCTGTTTCCAAAACATGTTCCAACCACCCAGAGTTACGTTTATTTGAATCCCACTTGCATAATAGTACAGCATGATTTTGCATGAGTTGTAACATCTTATCATGGTTGTATGTGAAAGTTTGTTACTATATATAAAATGTTGGTAAAGTTCTAAAATACATATTGATACCAATTATCAAGACCATCTTTATAACATGAAACCTCATATTTAAAATGGAACAGATTTTTGCCTGAGGGCTATTAAAATTAACCTTCTTCTCCTATTCAAATGAAGGGGGCAAAGCTAACCTTTAATTGGACCAGATGTTCTGAAGTGGCAATAAAGGTTCTAGCTAAATGGAGTGATTTAGATGACAAAAGAAATTACAATCTCTCCACTGCCAATTCAATTAAAAGATGCTACATTTCTATTTGAAAAGAATGTGTCAGCTGCACAGAAGAATGATTATAATGCTATAAAAATGCATTTGTCCAGAATTATATGTGCACTGTATGCAGGCATATGCTTGTATGCATTATACTGTGGAAAACATCAAAGTGGAAATCACAAAAATGATATGGTGAGACTTAAAGCTTTTTCTGAGTATGTGATCATGCTCAAAACAGAGAAGCTTCCTAATTCTCTGGCAACATTTTATTACTCATCTCAGTCAACGTGCCACATGATGGATGCTATACATTTTGAAAAGCCTAGGTATAGTGAATAGGTTTTGATGTTAAAATGAAGGCTATTATGCTGGGCAATTTGATATAAGCCTCACCAAATGGGTTACTGTACACTTTGGCTTGTTGAGTCCTTGACAACTATTGATTGTCTATTCAAGAGGAGTGTAATTAGTCCAATTTGTCAAGGCTTATGTAATATAAAGTGGAAATCCTAAATGTGGAATGAAAAGATAGATATTATCAGTTTGTTTCCTTAAGATTGCTGTTGGTTTTTTTTTAAACTTTATATGCATCTGAGGGATGTATGTATTAAGAGGGACAAACCCTGCCATGTATTCTTTAATATGTGATATTATCTTTGTCAAGTGACTAATTTACATGATTTATCATTTACTTGATATCATTATTTAGCTACATGTAGTTCCTATAATGCATGTATGGCAATTGTTTTTTGACTCTCACAGTTTTCTATATAATTTAGTCAATAAGAAATTACAATTCTCCACTTCCATGTATTGTTAGTATGTAGATTTTTTATATTTTTATTACGTATTTTCCTCAATTACATTTCCAAAAGTCCCCCATACCCTCCCCCCCCCACTCCCCTACCCACCCATTCCCACTTAGTATGTAGATTTTAAAGGAATTTAGTGTTATTATTTTGTTTAACTTGTGTATATGTGTGTGAATCTGTCCATATGAATGAAATAGTCCTCAAATGAGGCATTCAGAAACTGGAATTAGAGATTGGTGTGAGTCACCATATCTATGCTGAAAACCGGGCCAATGTCCTCGGAAAGTGCAACAAATACCCTTAAGCACTACTCCTAGAGTAATCTTTAAGAAAATGATGCGTATATTGCTTGTTGGCACCCTTTGCCTCCTGATTGGTATCTGTCAAGGAGGAGAACTTTTGATAATGAAGGCTTGTAAAACACTTTCATCTTACTTGTTTTGATACCTCATTGTTAGAAATGGATTGATTAGTTTACTCCATGCCCACATCTTGCTTTCCTTACTTTTATCTCTTCACCAGACTCTGATAATGCAGTTTTTGTCCTGGTCACTTCTACATTTTGAGGTAGCAATGGTTTCTCTTTTTTGTTGATCCCTTGGTACCTCAGCATGTATTACTGCTTTCTTTAACATTATGGCCAATTCTAAATTACCCATTGATCAAGTTGTCTCTGAAATCCCAGCTGAGTCTGTCCTACATTCTTACAAATATCCCGATCACTACTATTTCAATCTTCTAATTTGTGTTTATTTAGGTCTCATTGTAAAGTTCTTTTATGTAAAAAAAAAAATGTAAACTAAATTTTATACGTTTGTTTTTATAAGAATGAATGGAGGCATTTTTCTAATTGTTTTTCCATCCATGCATTATCAAACATATACAATACTATAAAGAAATGTTCAAAATTATGAAGCTATAATAAAAATAATTATTAATAGTACAACATTGCGCTATAAAATATGCTCAAAGAAATAAGGCACAGATATTTTAAAGTAGATCATAATAACTGTGTATTTGATTTTAAAATAGAAATAACATTATTTCAAAATTCATAATCCATTAAACATGTTTAATTCCTCAAAATAATGCTTCCTTTGAAATTTGTATGCATGCACTGTGTGCATAATGCATATGCATATATGTGTATGTTTATGAACACAAGCTAGCAATAGCTTTGTGTTTTCAGTATTATTCAAATAAATGCATAAAGAAAAAGTGCTATTATATGTGTTATGAGTGAAGATGTGAAATAACTTCTTTAAAAGTATCTTTTATCTTTTGAAGAATTTCATATGTGAACACTGTATGTATGTCATTTCTATTCCTAGTGTTCCCCCAAGACAATACATGTTGTGCTCCAGTGCATGAAAGGTTCACAAATTCTGGTAGAACCTCCTACTGTCAATGTACAAAACCAGTATGATTTATATTTGTATTCTACATAGTTATTCTTATACTTACAGATACATAACTTCCTTTTATCTTATAAAATTTACTTTACATAATTTATTTTTGTGAATGTGTATAGAACATGAAATGTTCATTTTGTTTTACTGGACTTTTCATTGAGTAACTTATGTCTTTTTACATTTAACTAAATATTTAAATTAGATATCTATTTCATACATCCTTCTGATAAAATAAATTTATTTTATTTGAAAGAACAATCTAGATAAAATGGTTTTTTTGATATTTCATGCATGAGTACCAAGTCAACTTTCCCTCTCAATTCTCCACTCCTCCCATATGTCCCCTCCCCATTTTCTTTCAAGTTCATGACCTCCATTTCCCTACTTGTGATTTATGCAATTACATATTTGTGCATTTATAAATACAACCTGCTTAGTTTGTTTAGTGCTATTGTTATATGCATATGTTTAGTATTGACCACCTGGCAATTGATCATCTATCAGGGAATCATTTATAAAGAAGACTGGTTCTCTTTCTCAGCAGCCATTAAGTGCATGCATCTGTAACTTCATGGGAGATCATGAGAGATCTCCCTCCTTTCATCCACATTAGAATGCCAGCAGTTATTGTCATTGTCTTGGTCTTATTTACACAATCATACTCTTGAGATTTTGTGACTGCACTTTCCTTTTCATATATAGAAGACACTATAGACACTATCTTGAGACACATATTCTAATCCTCTGGCTCTTACTATTTCCTACTCTCTTTAGCTCTTAACTATAACTATATTTTTATATTTGGCTAATCCAAATAAACATTATTTTTTTTAATATTTATTACATAAAGTATGTCAATTGAACCCAGAATATAAAAGAATTCAATATTAGATTTTTTCTTACCGTGATGAAAATGGAATGGAGGTCTGTTAGTACTAGACAGTTGCTATACCACTGTGCTACAACTACATATTTAAAATTCAGTGCAGAGTAAAGGTTAACTTCAAATACATCAATATTTTATTGCAATAAGGAGACTTGCTTCAAGCTTTCAACTATAAGAGAAATAAATTTCTTCTAAACTGCAGGGCAATAATCATACTGAATCCTCCAATAGATGTCACGAGCTAAATTAAATAGAAGATATCCACTGTTAGTGATGACATTTTCCTATTCATGAAGCAGAATACATATCGAAGGACCAATCTAAATTCATCCGTGCAGGCTAAAGATCAATGAATTAAAGTAATTATAGTAGCTACAAGATGACTCAAGATGTCAGGAAAACAATGAGTGATATTTTGATTACGCTGTGATTTAATAAGATATCCCCTTCTATTACTTTAAATGGGCATAGTTTCTTGTTTACAGAGCTTATTCAAGTTAAGGATGAGTTGTGTTTCATGGTTCCTGAACCTTAGATCACAAGCAATTAACTTATCTAAGAGAGAGAGAGGGAGAGAGAGAGAGAGAGAGAGAGAGAGAATTGATTAATTTGTTCAGTGGCCAACAATGTGACAATTTCTTGAATCTTTGGGAAAGGAACTGGTTTACAGTCAGTTTAGAATGTATTTCTCAGTTTTTGTGATAACTATTTGATTTTGGTTTACATTTGGACAATCCATTTCCATAATCTTTCAATCTATGTGAATCATGTTTGATAGTTATTTGTTACACAGAGTGGCAGAGTGATAACAGAGCATGAATGCTTAATTTTTAATAAAATTAATTTATTTGTGAAAATCAGGTTATTAATACAAAATAAAAAGTGGCCATTTCTCCATTGTCTTCGACTTACCTGAAGAATTCCCATAGCTGATTGCTGTTAGTACACTCTGTTCTCACATGAAAAGGGTGTGAATCATTATCCATTCTCAATTTCAGTTCTGTTAGAACTCTGAGGACACTATTTCTGACACTATTTTTATTCCTATTCTCTTGTTCTCACACGTATTAATAGCTTCTTTGTCCATACACAACTACTTTTATTACAGTGTGCCTTACCATGTCTATCTCACCTCATCTTTCTAAAATGACACATTTTTTTATGCACCAGGGATGAATGGATTTGAAAGTCCACAGCTTTCACCTAATCCCATTTCCATCATTTACAAGTGTAAATTTTAGGTAAGCCTTTAAAGTTTCAAATTCTTAACTTTCTCATTTGTGAAACAGAGGCCAGTATTGGATTGTTGTGAGCTTTTAAAAATAAACTTATAACTAAAATATTGTTTCAGGTCATACCTCGAATAATGGAGGTTATTTAAAATTTTCACATTATTTCTGTTTGTTGTTATTCCAGTGTAATAGGAATAGGTAAGTTTTTTATTTTTGTTGTTGTTGTTCCAGAAGATTTTGGCAGTCAAAATAAAGGGGCCATATTTTAGAGCTACTGATCCTGGGAATGCCAGAATTCAGGTCTATCTTATTCCTTTGAGAATACTGCATTATTTACTCAAGTTTACATTCTTTGTTTTATTTAATAAGTGCATTTATTCAGCATAAAACTGCAGATATTTATTATTTGATTTAATTTAGTTAATAATCCTTCTTTTAGTACCATATTTATACACACACACACACACACACACACACACACACACACACATTTGGAGCTGGCATCCCATGGGGTTTAAGGAGGCAGTGGGAGTGGAAAAGTGATGTTACTGCATTCTAAATATTATTTTCAAAGGTGTAAAACCTCTGTTTTGGTTGTTTAGAATGAATCATAGTATCTAAAAAATAACACAGTCTATGAGGTACTCTTGAGTTTCAAAGTAGAAACTAAAATGCATTTTTCCTTTTAAGAATCCTGAAGCCTTAACACCTGATTTGTATCTCTAGCCTTGAAAATAAATTTTAAGAAACATCAGGTATGAATCATTATGATTTCTTTAGCATTTTCCTGTTAGAATCAAAGTTGATCTGAGAAGATATTATTTCATTTCTATTTTCAACAATGAAGAATGAACACTTCTTGATAGTAAATGCAAATAGCATTATTATGACAATGTTTTTTTCTTTGTGTTAAAGGAACTTTTTTGTTGCTCTTTCTTGTTTGCTTCTTTGTTCTTCAGTCTATAACAAATGATCTGACAGTAACTCTGTTGCTATCCTCAAGGTGGACCCGTAATATTGAACAAAGAAGGGGATCCTTTAGAGAAAGGGTTGGGGATGAGTTGTGATTTAAGTAAGGGTTTTATGTAGTCACATCCAACGCTGAATGTCCTACAGAAATAATTATATTAGGCAGGTTTTGTTCATTCTAACAATGTGGAGAATCAGTTAAGTATTATTTTCAGTATAATTCTGTTATATTTTATAATATAGTTTTCATCTGAGCTATTATTAATTATATTGGTGCTTAAGGGTACAGGAAATAATTAACAATCTTTGTAAGTGGGAAAAGACATTCTATATGCCTGAATTTCTGCCAATTCATTTGGCAGTAGTAGAACTAATTCTAAACATGGGCATTCCAATGACTAAATGCATAAACAAGTTAATGATTTTAGCCAGAATTTCTTTTGACTCTATTTTAGACATGGATGACAAAGATCACTAGAGCCTAACATCATTTGATTGCCCAATGTTTAGAATCTTAATTCACATAAAACTATGTAAAAAGTGTCTGAGAACAAACTGGCATTTCCCCACTCTAGGGCAGGAGGTGTATTCCTTTCATCAAACTGGCAGACATGATTACTAAGTTCTTCAGGTTGGAGTACCTACAAAGTGAATAAGAAAATATTTTTATCATCTTTCTCTTATTCTTGGCATAGCATCCTACTTACTTTCACTATACATCATAAGGGAGATTATTTATTATTCTTTACATTAGGGTGTAAGTATGCTGTAGTTAAAGGAAAAGTACTGGGTAAGAGAAAGACATACTCACAGTACAACTACTTGTTTTCTTTTTGTCAACTCTATCATCTAGGTGACTTATTTATTGATACTACCCACTTACTCAATCTTTCATATGTCAGATAAGTTTTAGTCTATGCAGATATTTAATAATCACAAAAGTCAGAGAACTCCCTGGTCAAGCTATATGAGCATCCATTAAATGAATGTTCATAAAGTCCTATTTTCTTCATTTCTTCAACTTGTCTATACTTTAGCATGCTGCAGTAAAAATCCCTTAACCTATATGGTATAGACTTCAATATTCTATGTCCACTTTAGGCTAGTACACCATTCTCCCTGGCTTTATAAGTCATTTTCCAACTATTCACCTTCAGATCTGCTCTAGTTTATATTAAAGGAACTTCTCATTAATGTTTATATTCTTGTCTTAAAGCTCTGTGATATCATGAAATCAGGCACTTAAAATTAGTATTTCAACCAGCATAGAACGTTTGTTAGCAAGATTCTGTCTGCTTCTTAAACATATATTAATATTTTGTCACCACAGCACTTTCAAATTGTGGAAGTAACATAGTCAAGAAAAGACTTCTGATATGGCAGGCAATACACAGGACACCAAAGAAGGAAAACTGAATCAGCAGTTTATATTTCCATTTTCCTTTGTACCAAGTGTAACCTAAAGTTTCTGTATAATGGATTCAATGGACAGTAACAGTGGATGAGAAACATTTTGCTTTTCTGCCTTGTTATTGGGGATGTTATGGACCCCTTTAACTTTCAATGAATTTCTGTGTGCATGACATATCCTAGGCATTGATTATATTTACTTACCAAATTCTCATTAATTTAGAGTCATATAGCCACTAATTATCACTGGCAATATAGATCTATATTTAATGATTTAAAATGTGAAATTTTAGCAAGCACTTTTTATCAGTTCCCCTCAATTTTTATAAGCTCTCAGAGAGAAACACAAGTAATGTTCTCAAGGTCATAGAATGACTCAATTCTACCTGCCCTTTTTCCAAATGCCACGACCTTTCATTTTAAACTAGACTGTCATTCAAGTGTACATATACTTGTGTATTATGCAGAAGACTCAAGTGGAAAATTCTTTTCTCAAGAAAACCACCTTTTATTGGCAGCTATATGATATAACTCTAGCATTTTAAAGTAACGTGGTGAAGATAAAACTCACAGAAAATCAGATTTGACAACCTAATAGAGCACCTTTCTTTGCTATTTGAAAATAACATCATTCAAACATCATAATTCAAGAGTCTCCAATTTCACAGGAAAGGGACATATTTATGTGATATTTGAAGGGAAAAATTCAGAGTACCAAGTACCACTGTAGGAGGCAATGAGGATTTCCTTCCAGTTTTACCACTTCTTTCCTCTAGGCCTTTGAAAAGATTCTTATAAAATCCTAGTTGTCAGCAACCTCGGGAGGATGGAGGTTGGGGGTCCCTCCAGAATGTACCAGAGACCTGGGAGGTCAGAGATTCATAGGACTCAAAGAGAGGGGCCTTAGATGAAATGCTCTACATCAGGAAGAGGGAACTTGTAGAGCTTACCTCCAGTAGAAAGACGGGGCATCAACTGAGGGATGGTGTTGCCATCCCACAGTCAAAACTCTGACCCGTAATTGTTCCTGTCTGAAAGAACTGTAGGGACAAAAATGGAGAAGTGACTAAGGGAAAGGTGGTCCAGTGACAGACTCAAATTGGGATCCAGCTCAATAGGAGGCCCCAAGACCTGCCACTATTAATGAAGCTATGGAACACTCACAAAAATGTTCCTTTCATGATTGCCCTCCATAAAGACCCAACAAGATGAAAGAGTCAGATGCAGATATTTGCACCCAACTAATGGACAGAAGCTGCTGATCCCTGTGGTTGAATTAGGGGAAAGCTGGAAGAAGCTGAGGAGGAGGGCAACCCTGTAGGAGGACTAGTAGTCTCAATTAACCTGGACCCCTGAGGTCTCTCAGATACTGAGCACCAATCAGGCAGCATACATCAGGTGATATGAGACCACCAACACATATACAGCAGAGCACTGCCGAGTTGGGTCTGGGTTTAGTCAGAGAAGATGCACTTAACCCTCAAGAGACTGGAGGACTCAGGGAGTTTAGAGGTCTGGTGGGGTGGGGGTGGGGGTAGGGGTAGGGGCGGCGGCTGGGGACATCCTCGTGGAGACAGTGGGTCGGGGGGAAGTATGGGATATGGACCTGTGAGAGGGTGGACTCAGAGGGGAATAAAATCTGGAGTTTAAAATAAATAAATAAATAATAGAAATAATATCTTTGAAACTATCCAACTTCAATACATACATTTATTTTAGTAGTTCTCATTTAACATATGAGAGCAAAACAAATTTTTAGTTACTACTTTGGGATGGTTAGCTTAGGATGCTTTCCTAAAGATAGTTATAAAGATTCTCAATTTAAACATATACAAGGATTGTACCTGACTGAGAGCTATTGTTTTCTTTTCCTCATAGATGGAGAAGAACATGTCTTCAGTAATACTGTCCCCATAGTGCCTGCTCTTCCTTAGGCCAGAATGTTCTTTTCTTCCACCTAGTATATTCTTCTGATTTTTCAGGGGCATTTGAATTACACCTTCAATGAAAATCCTTTGTGCAGACAGAATTGTCTACATTAGAAGGAAACAAGAAGCCTAAGCTATTATTTCTGTTAATTTCATGAAATATATGTACAATAAAAAGTATAACACTTTTAGGTTTTAGCTTTATATCTAGACTAATAATGACAAATTGGTATTTGGTAGCTAGATCTCGTTATTCAATGTAAATTTAAATTAACAATGAAATTCAGCTGTTAGACTAGCCACACTTTAAAAGCACCATATTGTTAGCAGCTACATATCCAGAGAATGCCTCTAGAGCAGTGATTCTCAACCTGTGAGTTAGGACCTCTTTTCAGGGTTGAAATATCCCTTCATGGGGGTCACCTATGACCACTGGAAAACACATATTTTCATTACAATTCATAGTAGTATCAAAATTATAATTATGGAGTAGCAACAAAAATAATATTGTTGAGGGTCACCACAACATGAGGAACTTATTAAGGTGTCACAACTAGGAGAGGTGAGTTCTAACTGCTCCAGATACTGGTAATTCCAGTGTGTATAAATTTGTCTTGTTCTATAAGTTTTATAGAAATAGAGTCAGGCCAGGTGTAGTCTCTCATGTCCGACACATCTGGACTTAATTTACTGCTCTGTGATTTATAGTATATTACCTACATCTTTCATCTTTTCATTGGAGGCCCTCATTATGTGATGGATGAGTGAATAGCTGTTTGTAAACAAGACAGCAGCCATGATACTTGTTTTCTATGTAACCTAATTATTTATTATGTAACTTTATGGGATCTTACTTGTGGTAGCTGAGGAAGCACTGGTTGGCAGACAATTCTTCGCGATCTATGTTATTTGAAATTGGCACCTGCAACTGATTAAGTCATTAGCACATTTTTAGGGTAAATGCAGAGGTGTTTATGTGAGTGGAGTGAAGCTGCCCTACTACACTGTAGGCACATGGATTGTTACTGATTTGGTTGCCAGAACTAGACGAGTGGACACCTAGAGGGAAAATGAAAACAGCTCTTCCCATGTAACCAATTTTCTCTAATGTGTAAGTTATTCTTTAGAAAGAAACTGATTGAGGAACTGGTTTCTACAGGCTGCCAAGTAGATTTTAGCAGTTCTTTCTTGTTTGAAGGCAGCTGGATTTGATGTTAAAAGTGTTAGAGTGTTGATTGTGTTTGGATTCAGAATGTGGAAGGTGACTTTTGACATGGCTAAAAAACACAGTTAAATATAAGAAATTCAATCTATAATGACTGATTTGTCTAGTTATAAGTTATAAAATTCTAGGTAATTCATGTTTTGTATTTCAATAAAAATGTAGATGAGTTTTTATTATTTTTAATTTATATATTTTATTAGATATTTTCTTTATTTACATTTCAAATGCTATCCCTAAAGTTCCCTATACCCTCCCCCTGCCCTGCACCCCTACACACCCACTCCCACTTCTTGGCCCAGGCACTTCCCTGTACTGGGGCAAATAAAGTTTGCAAGACCAAAGGGCTTCTCTTCGAATGATGGCCGACTAAGCCACCTTCTGCTATATATGCAGCTAGAGACACAAGCTCTGGGGGTACTGGTTAGTTCATATTGTTGTTCCACCTATAGCATTGCAGATCCCTTCATCTCCTTGGGTACGTTCTCTAGCTCCTCCATTGGGGGCCCTGTGTTCCATCCTATAGATTACTGTGAGCATCCACTTCTGTATTTGCCAGTCACTAGCATAGCCTCACAGGAGACACCTATATCAGGGTCCTTTCAGCAAAATTTTGCTGGCATATGCAGTAGTGTCTGGGTTTGGTGGCTGATTATGGAATGGATCCCCTGGTGGGATAGTCTCTGGATGGTCCTTCCTTTCATCTTAGCTCCAAACTTTATCTCTGTAAATCCTTCCACAGGTATTTTATTCCCTATTCTAAGGAGGAATGAAGTATCCACACTTTGGTCTTCCTTCTTCTTGATTTTCTTGTGTTTTGCAGATTGTATCTTGGGTATTCTAAGTTTCTGGGCTAATATCCACTTATCAATGAGTGCATATCAAGTGACTTTTTTGTGATTGGGTTTTGGCTATTTGAATGTTTCAGAAATTCTTAATTATTGCTCTATTTTTCTCAGCCATTAATTTATTTCTTACTTATACATATTACAATGGAATATCAAAACCTTTAACTCTAAGATCATCTGTAATCTTAGGATCACTATTTCTAAACTGGGATTATTAATTTTGATCTTGCATAAGAAAGATAAATTTATTCTTGTTTATATTTGCTTCCAGAGGAAAATATTAATGAGAACTTTACTATAATTTTAAATTATTTTCAACCATATATTTATGGATTTGGGGGGAATGAAAATTAACATCAATGTGTGAAGCACTATTAATTGCTTATTTATGCCTATATTTAGATATAGCTATGCTTATAGAATATTTGCATTTATCATTATGCTTAAATTTGAATTGGGACAATTATGTAGTCATATATGGAAACAGCAAACAATTCAAAGTAACTCAGTATGTCCTTCACTTACCTATACTCCTAATTTCTGAAATACTACTCCACCTTGTAAAAGTTCAAACCACTGGCATAACTAAGGTGAAGATAGTCATACAATGAAAATATCAAATGACAAAAAAATAGAAGCCTCTTATTTTTTCTGTAGCAAAAGCTACCCCTGCTACTGACATTTTCAGATGGCTATATCAATACAGTTCTACAGAATGCAACATTTTGAAGTCATTATTTCTTCCTTGTTTAGACAGTTATGCAAATACTTGTTTGTTGCAGCACTTAATAATTGTACACATTTGTACTTGGGTTGTTCAACATTATATATATATATATATATATATATATTCTTCATATAACATGATATTCAGACATTTTAACACTTGGATTCTACTTTATTAGATTATTTGAAATATACAATATTATGAATGATAATCATCACATTGCTTCTTTGTTTGTATATAAATGTAAATTGTACAAATACAGTCACATTACCAAGTTCTTCATCACCAATACCAGAAATTATCATGCTACTTTCTGTATCTATGTTTTGGTTCTTTAAAATTGGAAGCCAAACCTCACATATTGTGAAGAAACAGATGAGACAGCATAAAATATCAAAGCCTCAGTATCATATCATGTCAGAATTTCATTATAAACCAACATTCTAAATTTAAATGTGGCACACTCTTTATATAAGGAAGCCTAATCTGTACTTCCAGTCTCTTTTGGGAGCACTTATCCTAGGTTCATAAAATCTTCAAGGACCCAGACCATACTGCTGTGCTTACCCATCAGTATTGATTTTCTGTTGTGGACTGCAGTTATCACAAAATGAAGAAACTACAAAAATAATCTTAAGATTTGAAAAGCAGCAACTGTTCTTGTTGATATGGTTGACACTCAGGATGAGTATCCCTTAAGGGCCATTTATCATGTGCAGTTTTCCACTGAGACAATAAGAATGGTTCTAAGGTTCCTAGCATGATATATGAATTAAATGAAATCATACATAAAAATATGTGGGCACTTGTTCTCTATTATTTTAAAGATAATCAAAGGTCGTCTTGTCATTTTGTTGCACTGTAGCTCTTAAAATTCTAACAAATTTGCTAGTTATTACCTCTGTGTTTAAAAGATATCTTTTGTGTTGATTAACAATGAAATTAGGTGAAATTTATGATTGAGTTCTTGGGATGCTATGGGAAAATAGTCACAATGATTTAATCAATTTTTATATACCTAGGGCCTTGTGTTAGAATGAGTTCCCCCAGACAAACAGAGAAAAACTGTAAGTAATAATCCTTTCTCTTTTTATATTCTTAGTTTTTTCCTTTTATTTTGGAGACTATAATTATTACACCATTTCCCCCTCCCTTTCTTTGCTCATACCCATGCCAGATACCTGTTTTATTCTCTTTCAAATTCATGGGACACTTTTTTGATTGACTGGTTTTTTTACATGCTGTTGTTCCTAAATATAACCTGCTCAGCCTGTATACTGTTATCTGTAAAATATACATCTTTAGCGCTGATTATTTGGCATTGAATAACCAATGAGTAAGACTCTCCCTGAGAAAGACTATCACATTCCCAGAGATCTTTAATTACCTGTATTTCTTTGTGTAGAATTAAGGCTCTCTATTTGAACTCAAGGCCCACTCAACAAAAGGAAAATCAAGTCAAATACTGAAGAAAAAAAAAAAAGTAAACTACCAAGTGCTATTGCACCTATGGTCTCAGCGGAGAACTTACAGTCACATTTAACCAGCACTTCCATAACTACATTTTTTGTTTGTTTGTTTCTTTGTTTTAAAAATGATTCTCTTGGGTATTCTAAGTTTCTGGGCTAATATCCACTTATCAGTGAGTACATATCATTTGAGTTCTTTTGTGATTGGGTTAACTCACTCAGGATAATGCCCTCCAGGTCCAACCATTTGCCTAGGAATTTCATAAATTTATTCTTTTTAATAGCTGAGTAGTACTCCATTGTGTAAATGTACCACATTTTTTGTATCTATTCCTCTGTTGAGGGGTATCTGGGTTCTTTCCAGCTTTTGGCTATTATAAATAAGGCTGCTATGAACATAGTGGAGCATGTTTCTTTCTTACTAGTTGGAACATCTTCTGGATATATCCCCAGGAGAGGTATGGTGGGATCCTCCAGTAGTACCAGTCTTAGTCAGGGTTTCTATTCTTGCACAAACATCATGACCAAGAAGCAAGTTGGGGAGTAAAGGGTTTCTCTGTGTAGCCCCCAGCTGTCCTGGAACTCACTTTGTAGATCAGCATGGTCTTGAATGCGAAGATGCATCTGCCCTCTTGTGCTGGGCATACAAGACCATCCTGATCTACAAAGTGAGTTCCAGGACAGCTGGGGGCTACACAGAGAAACCCTTTCCTCTTCAACTTGCTTCTTGGTCATGATGTTTGTGCAGGAATAGAAACCCTGACTAAGACAAATTGGTACCACAGAGTGGGGTATTCCTGTGACAACCTGACCATGTTTTGGGGAGGACTGTGAAAGGACTTTGGAACTTTGGGCTTGAAGATCCATTTGCTATTAAGAGCTCTGTCAGATGTTGTGTAAGAGCTTGGAAGATAATGTTGAGAACAGTGCAGAAGATAGAGGTCTGGTTTGTGAAATTTCAGAGGGAAAATTAAAGACTCTTTTCAGGGCCATTTCTGTTTTGATTGTGAAGATTTTGTGGTTCTGGTTAGCTGGGGATGAAGAATCAGCTGTAGTTAACAAGATACCAGAACTACTAAAGCAAAAACTTGGCATTACTGGGAATATTGATGCTGGTTAGCTGGAGCTAAGAAATTACCAGTGATTAAGAAGAGACCAGCAGGGAGGCGCCATCTGGTCCACCAGATGCTCCAGGCAACCGGCCACCTTCCTGGTTAGTGCACAGGGATCCGCCAGCCCAAGAGGTTTGTGCCTCAGGCCCCGGCAGGAGCTTCCTTGGCTCCGGGACTCCGTGGAGGGCAGGCTGCATGGGTGGCAGTGTGGAATACAGAGGCCAGCTGTTTCTGGGACAGGCGAGAGCCAGAGAGCTTCTGAGGCGGCGCCATCTTCGGCTCCAGACAACCGGCCACCTTCCTGGCCAAAGCAAAACAGCTTCTGGGAAAGATCCTGTTTTGGGCCTTCATCTTCAGCCAGGAGGAGGTCCAAACACCAGATAACTGTGCACCTTCCCTGAAAGAGGAGAGCTTGCCTGCAGAGACTGCTCTGACCACTGAAACTCAGAGGAGAGAGCTAGTCTCCCACGTCTGCTGATAGAGGATAACAAAATCAACAGAGGAACAATCTCTAAACAAAGACAACTATAACAACTAACTCCAGAGATTGCTAGATGGCGAAAGGTAAACTTAAGAATCCTACTAACAGGAACCAAGACCACTCACCATCATCAGAACCCAGCACTCCCACTTCGCCCACTCCAGGGCATCCTAACACACCTGAAAAGGTAGACCTGGATTTAAAAGCATTTCTCATGATGATGGTAGAGGACATAAAGAAGGAATTTAATAACTCACTTAAAGAAATACAGGAGAACACAGCTAAAGAGTTATAAGTCCTTAAAGAAAAACAGGAAAACACAACCAAACAGGTAGAAGTCCTTATAGAAAAGCAGGAAAACACATACAAACAGGTGATAGAAATGAACAAAACCATACTAGACCTAAAAAGGGAAGTAGACACAATAAAGAAAACCCAAAGTGAGGCAACGCTGGAGATAGAAACCCTAGGAAAGAAATCTGGAATCATAGATGCCAGCATCAGCAACAGAATACAAGAGATGGAAGAGAGAATCTCAAGTGCAGAAGATTCCATAGAGAACATCGGCACAACAATCAAAGAAAATGGAAAATGCAAAAAGATCCTAACTCAAAACATCCAGGAAATCCAGGACACAATGAGAAGACCAAACCTACGGATAATAGGAGTGGATGGGAATGAAGATTTTCAACTCAAAGGACCAGCAAACATCTTCGACAAAATTATTGAAGAAAACTTCCCAAATCTAAAGAAAGAGATGCCCAAGAACATACAAGAAGCCTACAGAACTCCAAATAGACTGGACCAGAAAAGAAATTCCTCCCGACACATAAAAATCAGAACATCAAATGCACTAAATAAAGATAGAATACTAAAAGCAGTAAGGGAAAAAGGTCAAGTAACATATAAAGGTAAGCCTATCAGAATTACACCAGATTTTTCACCAGAGACTATGAAAGCCAGAAGAGCCTGGACAGATGTTATACAGACACTAAGAGAATACAAATTCCAGCCCAGACTACTATACCCAGCCAAACTCTCAATTACCATAGATGGAGAAACCAAAGTATTCCACAACAAAACTAAATTCACCCATTATCTCTCCACGAATCCAGCCCTTCAAAGGATAATAACAGAAAAAAATCAATACAAGGATGGGAACCACGCCCTAGAAAAAACAAGAAGATAATCCCTCAACAAAACTAAAAGAAGACAGCCACAAGAACAGAATGCCAACTTTAACAACAAAAATAACAGGAAGCAACAATTACTTTTCCTTAATATCTCTTAATATCAATGGTCTCAACTCCCCAATAAAAAGACATAGAATAACAGACTGGCTACACAAACAGGAACCAACATTCTGCTGCTTACAGGAAACCCATCTCAGGGAAAAAGACAGACACTACCTCAGAATGAAAGGCTGGAAAACAATTTTCCAAGCAAATGGACTGAAGAAACAAGCTGGAGTAGCCATTTTAATATCGGATAAAATCGACTTCCAACCCAAAGTTATCAAAAAAGACAAGGAGGGACACTTCATACTCATCAAAGGTAAAATCCTCCAAGAGGAACTCACAATTCTGAATATCTATGCTCCAAATTCAAGGGCAGCCACATTCATTAAAGACACTTTAGTAAAGCTCAAAGCACACGTTGCACCTCACACAATAATAGTGGGAGACTTCAACACACCACTTTCATCAATGGACAGATCGTGGAAACAGAAACTAAACAGGGACACAGTGAAACTAACAGAAGTTATGAAACAAATGGACCTGACAGATATCTACAGAACATTTTATCCTAAAACAAAAGGATATACCTTCTTCTCAGCACCTCACGGGACCTTCTCCAAAATTGACCATATAATTGGTCAAAAAACAGGCCTCAACAGATACAAAAATATTGAAATTGTCCCATGTATCCTATCAGACCACCATGGCCTAAGACTGATCTTCAATAACAACATAAATAATAGAAAGCCAACATTCACGTGGAAACTGAACAACACTCTTCTCAATGATACCTTGGTCAAGAAAGGAATAAAGAAAGAAATTAAAGACTTTTTAGAGTTTAATGAAAATGAAGGCACAACATAACCAAACCTATGGGACACAATGAAAGCATTTCTAAGAGGGAAACTCATAGCTCTGAGTGCCTCCAAGAAGAAACGGGAGAGAGCACATACTAGCAGCTTGACAAAACATCTAAAAGCTCTAGAAAAAAAAGGAAGCAAATTCACCCAAGAGGAGTAGACAGCAGGAAATAATCAAACTCAGGGGTGAAATCAACCAAGTGGAAACAAGAAGAACTATTCAAAGAATTAACCAAACGAGGAGTTGGTTCTTTGAGAAAATCAACAAGATAGATAAACCCTTAGCTAGACTCACTAGAGGGCACAGGGACACCATCCTAATTAACAAAATCAGTAATGAAAAGAGAGACATAACAACAGATCCTGAAGAAATCCAAAACACCATCAGATCCTTCTACAAAAGGCTATAGTCAACAAAACTGGAAAACCTGGACGAAATGGACAAATTTCTGGACAGATACCCGGTACCAAAGTTGAATCAGGATCAAGTTGACCATCTAAACAGTCCCATATCACCTAAAGAAATAGAAGCAGTTATTAATAGTCTCCCATCCAAAAAAAAAAAAAAAAAGCCCAGGACCAGACGGGTTTAGTGCAGAGTTCTATCAGACCTTCAAAGAAGATCTAACTCCAGTTCTGCACAAACTATTTCATAAAATAGAAGTAGAAGGTACTCTACCCAACTCATTTTATGAAGCCACTATTACTCTGATACCTAAACCACAGAAAGACCCAACAAAGATAACTTCAGACCAATTTCTCTTATGAATATCGATGCAAAAATCCTCAATAAAATTCTCGCTAAAAGAATCCAAGAACACATTAAAGCAATCATCCATCCTGACCAAGTAGGTTTTATTCCAGGGATGCAGGGATGGTTTAATATATGAAAATCCATCAATTTAATCCATTAAATAAACAAACTTAAAGACAAAAACCACATGATCATCTCATTAGATGCAGAAAAAGCATTTGACAAGATCCAACACCCATTCATGATAAAAGCTTTGGAAAGATCAGGAATTCAAGGCCCATACCTAAACATGATAAAAGCCATCTACAGCAAACCAGTAGCCAACATCAAAGTAAATGGAGAGAAGCTGGAAGCAATCCCACTAAAATCAGGGACTAGACAAGGCTGCCCACTTTCTCCCTACCTTTTCAACATAGTACTTGAAGTATTAGCCAGAGCTATTCGACAACAAAAGGGGATCAAGGGGATACATATTGGAAAAGAGGAAGTCAAAATATCACTTTTTGCAGATGATATGATAGTATATATACGTGACCCTAAAAATTATACCAGAGAACTCCTAAACCTGATAAACAGCTTCGGTGAAGTAGCTGGATATAAAATAATCTGAAACAAGTCAATGGCCTTTCTCTATACAAAGAATAAACAGGCTGAGAAAGAAATTAGGGAAACAACACCCTTCTCAATAGTCACAAATAATATAAAATATCTTGGCGTGACTCTAACTAAGGAAGTGAAAGATCTGTATGATAAAAACTTCAAATCTCTGAAGAAAGAAATTAAAGAAGATCTCAGAAGATGCAAAGATCTCCCATGCTCATGGATTGGTAGGATCAACATTGTAAAAATGGCTATCTTGCCAAAAGCAATCTACAGATTCAATGCAATCCCCATCAACATTTCAACTCAATTCTTCAACGAATTAGAAGGAGCAATTTGCAAATTCATCTGGAATAACAAAAAACCTAGGATAGCAAAAAGTCTTCTCAAGGATAAAAGAACCTCTGGTGGAATCACCATGCCTGACCTAAAGCTTTACTACAGAGCAATTGTGATAAAAACTGCATGGTACTGGTATAGAGACAGACAAGTAGACCAATTGAATAGAATTGAAGAACCAGAAATGAACCCACACACCTATGGTCACTTGATCCTCGACAAGGGAGCTAAAACCATCCAGTGGAAGAAAGACTGCATTTTCAACAATTGGTGCTGGCACAACTGGTTGTTATCATGTAGAAGAATGCGAATCGATCCATACTTATCTCCTTGTACTAAGGTCAAATCTAAGTGGATCAAGGAACTTCACATAAAACCAGAGACACTGAAACTTATAGAGGAGAAAGTGGGGAAAAGCCTTGAAGATATGGGCACAGGGGAAAAATTCGTGAACAGAACAGCAATGGCTTGTATTGTAAGATCGGGAATTGACAAATGGGACCTAATGAAACTCCAAAGTTTCTGCAAGGCAAAAGATACCTTCAATAAGACAAAAAGACCACCAAGAGATTGGGAAAGGATCTTTACCTATCCTAAATCAGATAGGGGACTAATATCCAACATATATAAAGAACTCAAGAAGGTGGACTTCAGAAAATCAAATAACCCCATTAAAAAATGGGGTTCAGAACTGAACAAAGAATTCTCACCTGAGGAATACCGAATGGCAGAGAAGCACCTGAAAAAATGTTCAACATCCTTAATCATCAGGGAAATGCAAATCAAAACAACACTGAGATTCTACTTCACACCAGTCAGAATGGCTAAGATCAAAAATCCAGGAGACAGCAGATGCTGGCATGGATTTGGAGAAATAGGAATGCTCCTCCATTTTTGGTGGGATTGCAGGCTTGTACAACCACTCTGGAAATCAGTCTGGCGGTTCCTCAGAAAATTGGACATAGTACTACCGGAGGATCCAGCAATACCTCTCCTGGGCATATATCCAGAAGATGCCCCAACTGGTAAGAAGGACACATGCTCCACTATGTTCATAGCAGCCTTATTTATAATAGCCAGAAGCTGGAAAGAACCCAGATGCCCCTCAACAGAGGAATGGATACAGAAATTATGGTACATCTACACAATGGAGTACTACTCAGCTATTAAAAAGAATGAATTTATGAAATTCCTAGCCAAATGGATGGACCTGGAGGGCATCATCCTGTGTGAGGTAACACATTCACAAAGGAACTCACACAATATGTACTCACTGATAAGTGGATATTAGCCCCAAACCTAGGATACCCAAGATATAAGATACAATTTGCTAAACACATGAAACTCAAGAAGAATGAAGACTGAAGTGTGGACACTATGCCCCTCCTTAGAATTGGGAACAAAACATCCATGGAAGGAGTTACAGAGATAAAGTTTGGAGCTGAGATGAAAGGATGGATCATGTAGAGACTGCCATATCCAGGGATCCACCCCATAATCAGCATCCAAACGCTGACACCATTGGATACGCTAGCAAGATTTTATTGAAAGGTCCCAGATGTAGCTGTCTCTTGTGAGATTATGCCGGGGCCTAGCAAACACAGAAGTGGATGCTCACAGTCAGCTAATGGATGGATCACAGGGCTCCCAATGGAGGAGCTAGAGAAAGTAGCCAAGGAGCTAAAGGGATCTGCAACCCTATAGGTGGAACAACATTATGAACTTACCAGTACCCCGGAGCTCTTGACTCTAGCTGCATATGTATCAAAAGTTGGCCTAGTCGGCCATCACTGGAAAGAGAGGCCCATTGGATAAGCAAACTTTATATGCCCCAGTACAGGGGAACGCCAGGGCCAAAGAGAGGGAGTGGGTGGGTTGGGGAGTGGGGGTGGGTGGGTATGGGGGACATTTGGTATAGCATTGGAAATGTAAATGATCTAAATACCTAATTAAAAATGGAAAAAAACAAACAAAACAAAACAACAACAACAACAAAAAAAAAAAAGAAAAGAAAAGAAAAGACCAGCATCATTGAGGTGACATCTTCTGGGAAGTATTTTCTGAAAGTACAAAGAGGCTGTGTCCCAGAGATAGCCAAGTTTGTACTCCTGCTGCAGAGGGACTTGGTAATATGTAAGGGTCACCCAGGTGTTACTGGTTTTGAAGGCATGAAGGGGTCACGAAAAGCAGCTGAGGCTCAACACTGTGAGAGGCCATGGAAGGCCATTGGTGAAGGTGTAGCCGCAGTTGCAATTGAAGGCCCAATACTGAAGGGGTCATGCAGTGATTTGGAGATACCAGTACCATGAGATGACCACCAAGAGCAGCAGCAGCAGTGGAGTACAGTCATCTGGAGCCTAGAGGATGATGTGTGTGCTACAAAGAGCATGGCTAGAGAAGTGACCCAAGCCCTTGGAGGAGCCCAGAAGATTGTGAGTTGGATCCCAGACATTGGAAGGTTGGAGATTGATTTTTGCTTTTGATTGTGACTGTGCCCTGATATTTTCCCTCTTGAAGGAAGAAACTATTTTAGTGGAGCCCACAGTTAAGAAACTTTTAATTGTAAAAAGACTTTGGATTTTAAAAGAGATGGATATTTTAAAGAGATTGAAATTTTAAGAATATGTAAAGACTTTGGGATGTTTAAAGTTATTTGGACCTTGGGGATGAATAAGAATGTAAGGGTTTAGGATTACTAGTGATGTGTTTGTGTGTCAAGTTGACAAGGGGTCACTTGTACTAGCTAGTTTTAGGTCAACTTGACACAGCTGGAGTTACCACAGAGAAAGGAGCTTCAGTTGAGGAAATGCCTCCATGAGATCCAGCTGTAAGGCATCTTCTCAATTAGTGATCAAGGGGGAAAGGCCCCTTGTTGGTGGAACCATCTCTGGGCTGGTAGACTTGGGTTTTATAAGAGAGCAGGCTGAGCAAGCCAGGAGAGGTAAGCCAGTAAAGAACATCACTCCATGGCTTCTGCATCAGCTCCTGCTTCCTGACCTGCTTGAGTTCCAGTCCTGACTTCCTTTGGTGATGAACAGCAGTATGGAAGTGTAAGCCAAATAAACCCTTTCTTCCCCAACTTGCTTCTTGGTCATGGTGTTTGTGCAGGAATAGAAACCCTGACTAAGACAGTACCATGTCCAATTTTCTGAGGAACTTCCAGACTGATTTCCAGAGTGGTTGTACAAGCTTGCAATCCCAGAAACACTGGAAGAGTGTTCCTCTTTCTCCACATTCTAGCCAGCATCTGCTGTCTCCTGAAATTTTGATCTTAGCCATTCTGACAGGTGTGAGGTGGAATCTCAGTGTTGTTTTGATTTGCATTTCCCTGAAGATTAAGGATGCTGAACAATTTTTCAGGGATTTCTCATCCATTTGGTATTCCTCAGGTGAGAATTCTTTGTTTAGCTCTGAGCTCCATTTTTTAATGGGGTTATTTGACTTTCTGGAGTCCACCTTCTTGAGTTCTTTATATATATTGGATATTAGTCCCATATCTGATTTAGGATAGGTAAAGATACTTTCCCAATCTGTTGGTGGCCTTTTTGTCTTATTGACAGTGTCTTTTGCCTTACAGAAGCTTTGTAATTTTATGAGGTCCCATTTGTCAATTCTAGATCTTACAGCACAAGCCATTGCTGTTCTATTCAGGAATATTCCCCTGTGCCAATATCTTCAAGGCTTTTCCCCACTTTCTCCTCTATAAGTTTCAGTGTCTCTGGTTTTATGTGGAGCTCTTTGATCCACTTAGATTTGACCTTAGTACAAGGAAATAGGAATGGATCAATTCACATTCTTCTACATGATAACCAACAGTTGTGCCAGCACCATTTGTTGAAAATGATGTCTTTTTTACACTGGATGGTTTTAGCTTCCTTGTCGAAGATCAAGTGACCATAGGTGTGTGGGTTCATTTCTGGGTCTTCAATTCTATTCCATTGATCTACTTGTCTGTTGCTATACCAGTACCATGCCGTTTTTATCACAATTGCTCTGTAGTACAGCTTTAGGTCAGGCATGGTGATTCCACCAGAGGTTCTTTTATCCTTGAGAATAAGTTACAATTTGCAAAACACATGAAACTCAAGAAGAAGGAATACCAAAGTGTGACACTTTGCCCCTTCTTAGAATTGTGAACAAAACACCCATGGAAGAAGTTACAGAGACAAAGTTTGGAGCTGAGACAAAAGGATGGACCATCTAGAGACTGCCATATCCAGGGATCCATCCCATAATCAGCCTCCAAACGCTGACACCATTGCATACACTAGCAAAATTTTGCTGAAATGACCCTGATATAGATGTCTCTTGTGAGACTACCTGGGGCCTAGGAAATACATAAGTGGATGCTCACATTCAGCTATTGGATGGATCACAGTGCCCCCAGTGGAGGAGCTAGAGAAAGTAATCAAGGAGCTAAAGGGATCTGCAACCCTATAGGTGGAACAACAATCAGTATGAACTACCCAGTAGCCCCCAGAGCTCGTGTCTCTAGCTGCATATGTATCAGAAGATGGCCTAGTAGGCCATCATTGGGAAGAGAGGCCCATTGGTCATGCAAACTTTATCTGCCTCAGTACAGGGGAACACCAGGGCCAAAAAGTGGGAGTGGGTGGGTAGTGGAGTTGGCGGGTGGGTATGGGGGACTTTGGGATAGCATTGGAAATGTAAATGAGGAAAATACCTAATAAAAATATTTAAAAAAAAGAAAAGACTTTACTACTATCGTTCTGCTAAATAGATATGTCACACTGTTTCCTAAATATTATGTATAAAAAAATGTTTCTCTTTAATTCACATGAAAATCATTTAAAAGGAGAGTAATGCATTTTAATTTGTTAAGGCTTTTAATGACAAATACAGAGGAGTATAACTGTGAGATGAACATATAGAATATATACAAAATAACCAGAATTAAGAAGTACTGTATGATTTTCTTTTACACTTCTCTCCCTCCTTCTCTCCTTTCTTTTTTATTAATTTTGTTTTATGATTTCAAAAAGAATTTGATGCCTTCAAATTTTCTATGTATCCCAGGGTGACCTTAAACTTCTGTCTCTTCTTTGACCCCTGGAGTGAGTGCTGGAATTGTAGGCACACCTTACCACAACCCCCAGTATATACTGTGTTGGGAATTTGAACTCAGAACTTCATGAGTGATAGGTAAGGTGCCATAGTCTAAGTTACATGCTCATCATCTCACTAAATTTCATTTTTAAAAGTCATTTTTTTAATCTTTATTATATTTGCATTGGTGTTTTGCTTAGATGCATATCTGTGTAAGGGTTTTGAATCCCCTGGGACTGGGGTAACAAACAGTTGTGAGTGGTCATGTCAACACTGGAAACTGACTTCCCATATTCAGAGAGATCAGGTAGTACTTTTAACTGCCAAATCACCTTTTCAACCCTTCACTATCTTTCTTTTTCTATTTCCTTTTTATTTTTGAATGATTTTACTATTTACATCCTACTTACTACTCCTCTTCCAGTCACCCCTCCCACAATCCTTCCCACATCTCCCCTCCCCTTCTCCTCTGAGCAGGTGGGGACCACCCCCACCTTGAGGATTCCGCTGACCCTGGCACTTCAAGTTTCCATGAGGCTAGGCGCATCTTCTCCCACTGAAGCCAGACAAGGCAGCCCAGCTAGAAGAACATGTCCCACAGACAGGCATCATCTTTCGAGATAGTCCTCAGTCCAGTTCCATAACTACACTCTTAATATTTGTCTTTATACACACAGATAAGTGTAATCCTTATCCCTTAGCAAGGAACGTTCTCTTTGCAACAGACAAATACCATTACAGAAAACCACCACCAATCCAAATGCAAAGTTGTTGAGCCCAATCCCAATGGACAAATCTATAAAGTACTTTGTCAGCTAGGACTCAGAATATATGGAAAAGGAGTAGAACGATTTTAAGAGCCAGGGGATGAGGGTGATGGGGATGAGTGAAAGGGGAGCAGAATTAGGTATGGGGGTGCAGGAGAGAAACACAGGGGGCCAGGAGAATGAATGGAAATATGCAACTTCTTGGGATGGGGGGTATAGGGACCCTCTAGAAAGTCCAAGACACCTGGGATATGAGAGTCTCTCAGGACTCAAAGAGGGTGACCTTAGCTGAAATGCCCAATAGTGAGGAGAGGGAATTTGAAGAGGCTACCTCCAGTGGATAGACAGGGCTCCATTTGGAGGGACAGGGTTACTAACTCACAGTCAAAATTTTTGATAAAGAATTGTTCCTATCTAAAAGGACTGCAAGGAAAAAAATGGAGAAGGGACTGAAGGAAACGCTATCCAGTGAACAGCCTAACTTGGAATCCAACTCATGGGGCATCACCAAGGCCTGGCACTATTACTGATGATATGATGTGCTTAAAGACAGGAGCCTAGCATGACTATCCTCTGAGGGGCCTCAATCAGCTGACTGAGACAGATACAAATGCTTGCATCCAACCATTGGACTGAAGTTGAAGTCATACGCCTCTATGAAGGAATTAGGGGAAGGATTGAAGGAGCTGAAGGGGAGAGTGACCCCATAGGAAGATCAGAAGTCTCAACTTACTAGACCCCAGGGAGCTCTCAGAGACTGAGCCACCAACCAGGAGCATACAGGGGTCAGTCTGAGGGCCCCGGCACACATATACCGTTTATTATTATGCAGGACAAGAAGAGCAATAAAAAAGAGAGAGGGGTAGTTTTACTGGTTATCCTTAGAACTCTTCCAGATATTGCTACATCTGGCAATTTAAACCACCTCCAAAGAAAACCACATATAATCCCCAAACCTATCTGTAATATTATCAATATATATGGCATACATATATAACACATATATTGTCAGGACTTAGTGGGAGAAGATGTTTCTAATCCTGTAGAGACTTGAGATCCCAGGGAAGGGGAATGAGGAGGCAGGTGGGCACTGTCACAGAGGCAAAGGGGAGCATGAATGGGAAGAGCAACTCTGGGAAGGAAGACCAGGAGTGGGGGCAATGTCTGGGATGTAAATAAATAAAATAATTAACTTTTAATAAGTTAAAATATTAAGAGTACCATATTAAATTGAATGTATACTCCCACTTCACCTCCCCCAAAAAAGCAAGGAAAAACAAACAAACAAACAAAAAGAAATGAGAAATGTTAGAAGCTGAATCTATAAAGTCTCACCCACATGGCTGCCTAAACATGAGCTGCCTAAATATGAGCTGAACAAGGCCAACAACAAAGGCATGCCAAAATTGATGGAGAGAAAATAAAAATGTCTTTTAACCGGTAACATCCTAGGTGGACCTCTCTACATAGACAAGTTAAATGATTTGAGAGTTATGGTAATTGCTTTTGAGTTTTCATTAAGCCTTGATTGTTCACATTTAATGTCTGAAAGTAGATTTAAGGGCCATGTAAATAGTTCTTGATAAGAAGTAAACCAAAATATTTCTCTAGTGAGCTCCTTAATGTTTTGTCTAGAAAAGTTTGTTTGTATCCTTTGTTATCCTTAAATGTCTAGAGGTTTATGGATCGACTGCAAAATGTATATTCAGTAGAATCTCATTGTCAACTCACTGAAAGAGTGCAGATTTACTTAATATATTTCCAAACTTTGAAGCCAGGACATTTCCCACATGATGAATATTTATTTCTAAGTGCTCTAAAGTGCACTTATTTCTAAGTGCCTGTTACAAGTGAAATTGAACCCTTTCCCAAATTTATTAGCTTAAATCTTAACCCCAATGACTCAGAATGTGACCTTATTTGGAGAAATTATTTTTGTTCGTTTGCTTGCCGTGTTGTAGTGTGGTTGCATTGTCTCATATATGTGTATGTATATATATATATATATATATATGTATATATATATATATATATATATATTCACATATATACACATATATGTACATATATATATACATACATATATACATACACATATATACACACACACACAAACACACACACACACAAACACACACACACACATACATGTGTGTGTGTGTGTGTTTGTGTGTGTGTGTGTGTGTGTGTTAATATAGTGTGCCACACATATAGGGACTTCTTTGGAGGTCAGAGATAGATATTGGATGTCTTGATCTATTAATATCCTCATTGCTGCCTGAGACAACCTAATACTTAACCTAAAGGTAGTCTATTACACAAGACTGTTGGACAGCTCTTCCTGGAGTTTCTTCAGACTCTGCTTTCCAAGAGCTGGGAATACAGGCAGGTTCACCTCCATGAGTACTAGAGCTCTAAATTCATGTCATCTTGCTGGTGAAATAAGTACTTTAAAGTTTTGCAATCTCCCTGGGTTCTAAACTTATAAGGCATTTAAAAATTAATGAAGTTAAATGAATTAAGAACAGTGCGTCCTCATTTGTTATGACTGGTATGCTTTTAAAATGGTTAAATTTGGAGATGCCCTTATAAAATCTTTGATTTTTAGATTTATAGCTTTAGGATTATATTACAACAAATTCTCTTACTTAAACTACAGACTTTGTAGTGTTCTGTCACTGTAGCACTAGAGAACGAGTACAATATGTTTGCCTCTTGTATTTCATATGATTCAGTTTATTCTTTGGAAAAATATATAAAGTTAACATGTATTCTAAAGGAATGTACTATTTTGTTTCATTATTGTTAAGTTTTAGTGTCCTTTTAAAATTTGCTTGTGTCATCTTCTTTGAAGGTGCTAAGAGGACAATTGTTAACCCACACAGATAATTTTATTTTCTGATCAGTACGTACATCTTCTATCTGCTTTGAGAAGCAGCATGTGGCAATTTTTATGTGACTGCTTATAGAGAAATGTCCAAAGCTTACTGAGAGCATGCTGATCTAGAGGTTAGGCAGAATTTTTCCCATGGAGTAGACACAGGCCTCATGTAGTGAGACTGATTGATGCTAAGTACTAAATGTTCTCCCATTTTGCTAAAGAAGCAGCCATCTCAGATGGAACCTGGACCCAGGACTACTTCATGGTGTATAGGAAAAGCCAATTTCCACGTGAAAGCACACCAGTGCTCAGCTCTCTTCTGCCTTTCTCACTGTGCTTCTTCACTCACCCCTCTCTTGACTGAAACGTCTTCTTCAATAAACCATGTGAATCAGTTCATCTCTGCTTCCCATCAGGCACAAATATTAGGACTTGAAATAATTTCTTAAACTTTATAGGTTATTAAAGTAATCTCTCTATCATGTTTTCACTTCATTATGTTACACAGATTTCATTTTGGAAATTTACACAATAATTACTTGAATGCAGGTAATGTGAACACTGTATATATGATACTTGAATGGCAGGGTTGGTTTAGACTGCATAGGAAAAATGTTGGCTCTAAAGTTAAACTATTTTTTGAAATGGTGTTAAATTAGGAAGTTCAGTTTTCTATATATATGCCAAATACTTTGAGAAAAGCTGAAACCCAACTTCTTTATTCTACCTTATGTTTCCATTATGCAATGGCTAGCAGCTTGCCATTTCTGAAGGTAAATTAAGCACTTATAAAACAATCTTCATTTAATAGGCTATTATAATCATTCAACTTCCGTATTAGGGTAGAAAAACAGTACGCACTAAGAACAGTGATATTCTAACAACATATAGGTCTGGTCATTCTCCATTACTGTCAATAGTAATCAAGCTCATGATTTTGTTTCACACATTTGTACATACCTTATACTCCTTAAACTTCAAACATACCCAATATAAAATAATTATTCTTTTTAGGCATCGCTGATTATCTGATAACATGCCATTTTTGACAGCTGACAAAGTAAAAGCTTGTGATTGTTATATTTAAGGTGTTTTGAAATGAAAGATAAAGTGCAGTGAGATGGTCACTTTCATTATTTCTATTATATGGGGCTCATTTGGACTCAGTGTGTTATACAGATGTCAATAAGTTATCAATTTCTCTTGGGATTTTCAATTTGTCCAGGGACTTCTGACTGTTCAGTTTTTGTCATAAGAGCCAAACCTAAAGACAATGCTCTGTAAAAAGTAAGAAATATTTAAGATTTAATATTAGAGAAACAAAATTTAATTTGTTCTAGCATATTAAATATTTAGTTAATAAATCACCCACAGTTAGTGTAAGGATACATTCATCCCTGAGAACCAAGTCAGATTTTTTTTGTTCTTTGTTTTTTGTTTTTTTGTTTTTGTTTAGTTTGATGCTTCAGTGTGCATTGTGTGGCAGAGTTTATATATATTCCATTTTTCTTTCTCTTTTAATGGTTAGGAAAGGTGACTGTTAATTATATTTACCAAAGTAGTGAGAGTTAAATGTTTTGAATTTTGCATACAAGAGAATGCTAATCAGGAAAAGTGGGACATATATGGGGTACCTTTCTGATATTTTCTCTTTTCATTGTTTTATTTCTATTGTTTATTTGTTTGTTTGGGAATTTGCTTATTTTCAACTTAAAATTCATAATTATTTGCAATATACTTTGCTAAAAGTTAAAGTCCATGTAACAACAACAACAATGAAACTAGTTGCTATGATAAGCAATGTTAAAATATAAATAATTTGAAAGAGTATAAACTATAACCAATCCCATCATACTTTTAACATATTGAATGATTAGTCAGCCTTTCTCCTTCATAATTTCTGTTGGAGATTTGATGACATACTGGCTGCTGTTCTTACAGATAACTAGAACTGACAGAAGATTCACTAAAGTTTACTTTTATGAAACTATGACTGAATATATGTAATGTTTGGCATGTTCTCTTTTTGGGGTTGCATTTCTCACAATATCAGTTGATAGTATAGGATTTCAGATTTTTTTAATTTAAAAAATACAAATAATTATATTTATATCCATATCTAAGTAAATTTCTGTTTCTAAATAGAATCATCCCATGGAAAATAATTCTGAAGAAAATAAATTCTGAAGAAAATAAATATCTATGTTTCCAAATTAATCTCTACCATGACATATTCTTCTCTGTAGATAATAAAATAATATATTTTAAATGGTTAATCAACACATCCAATAACTTGGTTAATTGCCTAGCTTCTTCTTAAAATCCTCACCATAAATGTATACTTATATTTTCCACCACAAAATTAGCTAAGCGATTTAAAATGCAATCCTTTGTGTTTATTCTTCTGGCAAGAATAAATAATACACTTGACAATATCTTGATGAGAAAGGAACATCAAGATGACATTTCAGATTTTCTTTAATTAGTTTTCTAACTATATGTGTTCATCTTGAAGAATGGCTACAGTGGTGTCCATTGTATATCTTGTTCCCTCCCAAGGGAAAATGAACAAATCAGTATAATCTGTGTAGCACACACAATTGTACAAACAATTGCTCCTTCTTAAATGAACGATGTTGGTATCAGTTTTCAAACTCCCCTAACCAATCTTCTTTACCTATAGAAAACACAAAAGTTTTAATGAGCTATGAGATAAATATTGTTCTTCAATCTACAGAGCAATTACATTATTGAGTAATAACTTTAATCATAGAGAACTAAATGTAGAACCATTGTTCAAAATGTTTTAAAACTTGAAAATTCCACTGATTTTTTAATTACAAAAACTAGTTTCATTCTTTATTGAAGATTTAGACAGAGAATGCTTTCCCAACAAATTGAAAGTATTCCTTCACCTGTTTTTGCTAGTAAGTGAAACAGTAGATGACATAGAACAAGTACATGAGTAAGATTTCTTTGTTAAAGTCAACAGATTGTTAAGAATTACGTACATTGTTTTGACTATAGTTGCAGAGCAGATAACAGTATGGATGTTTTATAAGTTGATATGTGATCTGATGATGATGAGCCATAGAGAGATGTCTGTAAAGGTGAAGTGAATGTTGAGCCTCTATAACAAAAAGAAATGATATCATTAATACTTTGTTGTGGAATATTATAAAGCTTTCTGAAAGAAAAGCCCTTACCCCTAAAGGAATAAGAATCAGAAAGAAAAGCTCTGCCCTGAATAAGAGGAACAAGAAGACTGGAGGGAATAGACTGTATTCAAATCTCAGGAATTGTATTTACCAATAATGATTTATATGCATACAAAGTCAAAACATTGTTTAGCAAATCTTTTGACAAATATGATATGATATAAATCTAGATTTTGAACTTCATAAATTAATACAGATATTAAAGTTAATAGATGTGAAAGTGATAGTGAATTATTTGCCAACTCTACTAAACAAATTACAGACTTTTTTATTGTTTTTAATGAGAGTTATTTTTCATTTTATATTAATTGGAGTTTACCAGTTTGTTCAATTAAATATATCCTCTGAGAAAGTTACAGCTTAATAAAATATTAACAATGCCACCATATGTCAGTGAAAAATACTTCAGTAGCAATTGCTTATTGCCCAATTCGTAGATATATTCCAGTCTGGGTTTTTAGCAGGGTTCCTTGTGAATTTTCATTTAACAAAAAATCTTACTGTAATAAATGTATTTTGCTTATCTGCTTAAAATATCATATATATATATATATATATATATATATATTTCTCCCCCTGCCCCATGTGTGTGTGTGTGTGTGTGTGTGTGGTGTTTGTATCTGTATACATGAGCCACTTGACATCTGTAGAGAACAAAGGACAATTTGCTCTACTGTTCTACTCTATGGGTTGTAGATATTATTTAAACTTTAGTCTTAGCGTTAGGAAATAAGCATCCTTACCTGCTAAGCCATCTATCTATAAATTTCTCATTCTCTTCTCTTCTCTCTCTCTCTCTCTCTCTCTCTCTCTCTCTCTCTCTCTCTCTCTCTCTCTTTTTGGATAAGTGTGTTCCTTGACAATTTCTTAGCAGTATAAAACATATTCTGTATACCCCTCCCATATCTTTTTGTCTCTCTCCCATCCTTACCATATCTTGTTGCATGTAATCATTAAAAAACAATCCATGCTAATGTCAGCTATGCTCCAGTAACATGGTCTCCCCTTCTTCACTGGCTACAAGCAATGGTCTTCTCTTTTCTGTTCACCTGCCTACAAACTGCTCCTATCATCCCAGCCATTTGCCCCTTGTGGCTAGCTGTCAAAAATCCCTTAACCCAATAAAATCAAAACTCCAGAGGCTTGTAATTAATCAGTCAGATTTATATCAGTAAATTCTCAACCACAAAAATGCCCACATAGAGAAGTCAAAACCCAATTGATATAAACACAAGCTGTGCTCCTTGATGGGGCAAATTGCCTATATTATTCTAAAGCTCTTCAATGATACACGCAAGCTACCTGTGACTCTGTCAAGCCACGTGGATCAGGTTCATCTTCCTCTCTGATAAGCTCCATCATGTCTCCTCTTCTCCATCCTCCTCCTCTTTCTATCTCTGTTTCTTTCCATCACTACTCTACAACTCTCAGTCTGCCTTCTTTTTAACACTGCTTAATCATAGCCTCTAGCCTTATCTTTCACTTGCCCTCACCTTCTTACAGACAGCAATCTACAATACCTTACCTCTGCTCTAAAAGTATGCTTGGCAGATTAATGAGTTTTGGTCTTATTTTATAACCAATTTTAGGGTGGCCTAGATAATTCAATGGTGTCACCATTGAATCAAAACTATCCATAAGTGGGTACATCTTGCCTGGCAAGTTGTTTTGATAGATTATCATGTTAATTAACATCATTAATGTGTTTTATTCTCCCATTAAACTACATGACATCTCTTCTAAAACTGAGAGCTAGCCAATATCTTCCAGCTCATTTCTCCTTGATTTCTTTGTATCATCCATCCAAGGTGCAAGATGTCTTCAGCAAAAGTATCTTAATTTCTAGTTATAGTGGGAAACCAAGAGGACATCCATGTACCTCTATTATTGGTCTATGTATAAGTGGATTTGAAGGCTCCCTGTTAAACAAAACATCTGAAGGTATTCTTCTTGGGTGTTTTCTTTCACAATGCCTGGATTATAGGAGTTACCTTTTTCATCCCCACAGGAGTGGAAATTTATAAGTTCTTTGAGTATTTCATACAATGTTTTAATCCTATTCATTCCCTCACCTGCTTCTGAAACATAGTACTCCTTCCAAATACACCAAACATTGTGTTGTCTTTATTTTTCTGAAGCTAGCAAATATGGCTGTGTTGCCCAAACTACACTCTTAGATAGTTGTTTTTTCTCTCCTAGTAGCAACAAATTGTCAGTAACTCCTCTGAAAGGGTTGAATCTTCATGCCAACTCTTATGCTGGGATTTTCTCTGGTTTGAGCTTACATGGATTTTGTGCACGCTATTTCATCTGCTTTAAATTCATATGTATGGTTGTCCTGCTGTGACCATAAAACAGATTCTTTGCAGTAGTCCATCATCTCTGACTTTTACAGTCTTTCCACCCCTGCATTTGCAATGATTCCTGAGCCCAGGGAGGAAAGGCAGTGATATATCCCTTTTAGGAGTAAGGATTAGCCCACAGTCTCTTATCCTCTTTCCCATGACCAGTTGTGAGTCACTGTGTTAATTACCATCTACTAAAAAGAGGATTCTTATCATGAGGGATGATAGATATGCTAATTTATAGGTATCATAATAAGAGACTGAGTGTTTAATACTGTATCTATTTACTAGAATAATAGCAGAAAGGGCTTCTCTAGGGACTATATCATGTCTAGACATGTCTTCTTGGTATCAACATTGACTGTAGATATAGGTTTGAAGTTGTGGAATGGATGTGAAATCCACTCAGAAAGTTATTGCCTTTTCCCATTTTTAAGAATTTTCAGGCTGGTGACTGACTCAGCAGTTAAGAGCACTGAATGCTCTTCCAAAGGTCTTGAGTTTAAATCCCAGGAACCACATGGTGGCTTACAACCATCCGTAATGATATCTGACACCCTCTTCTGGTGTGTCTGAAGACAGTTCGAGTGTACTTACACGTAATAATAAATAAATTTTTAAAAACATAGAAATTTTTCCTATGGAAGAGTAGGTTTCTATATTTTTTTAATATCTCCATCATTTTGGTTTTATAAACATTTCATATTAACTACAAGGTCAATTATATCCATCCACATTTTATAATTATATAAAATTTATTAAGAAAAAATTTAAGAAATTAGTCTGAACAGGTGAGAGGGTGCACCACAGAACCGGACAGCTTCTGGGACAGGCGGAGGAGCCACAGAGCCACTGAGGCAGCACCCTTTTCAGACTGCAGACAGCGGGCCACCTTCCCAACCAGAGGACAGGTGTCCGCTTGGCTCAGAAGGCCTCAGTCTCAGGAGCAGCAGGCGCCACCTTGGTTCCGGGCCTCCGCTCAACTTAGGAAATTAGTCTGCACAGGTGAGAGTCTGCACCACAGAAGCTGACAGCTTCTGGGACCTGCAAAAGCAACACAGCTTCTGGGAAAGGTCCTGTTTTGGGCCTTCTTTTTCGGCCAGGAGAAGGTCCAAACACAAGATATCTGCGCAACTTCCCTGTAAGAGAGCTTGCCAGCAGAGAGTGCTCTGAGCACTGAAACTCAGAGGAGAGAGTCTGTCTCCCAGGTCTGCTGATAGACGGTAACAGAATCACCAGAAGAACAATCTCTAAACAGAGTCACCTATAACAACTAAATCCAGAGATTACCAGATGGCGAAAGGTAAACGTGGGAATCTTACTAACAGGAACCAAGACCACTCACCATCATCAGAACCCAGCACTCCCACTTCGCCCAGTCCAGGGCACCCCAACACACCTGAAAACCTAGACCCAGATTTAAAAGCATATCTCATGATGATGGTAGAGGACATCAAGAAGGACTTTAATAACTCACTTAAAGAAATACAGGAGAACACTGCTAAAGAGTTACAAGTCCTTAAAGAAAAACAGGAAAACACAATCAAACAAGTAGAAGTTCTTACAGAAAAAGAGGAAAAAACATCCAAACAGGTGATGGAAATGAACAAAACCATACTAGAATTAAAAGGGAAGTAGACACAATAAAGAAAACTCAAAGTGAGGGAACACTGGAGATAGAAACCCTAGGAAAGAAATCTGGAACCATAGATTTGAGCATCAGCAACAGAATACAAGAGATGGAAGAGAGAATCTCAGGTGCAGAAGATTCCATAGAGAACATCGGCACAACAATCAAAGAAAATGGAAAATGCAAAAAGACCCTAACTCAAAATATCCAGGAAATCCAGGACACAATGAGAAGACCAAACCTATGGATAATAGGAGTGGATGAGAATGAAGATTTTCAACTCAAAGGACCAGCAAACATCTTCAACAAAATTATTGAAGAAAACTTCCCAAATCTAAAGAAAGAGATGCCCATGAACATACAAGAAACCTACAGAACTCCAAATAGACTGGACCAGAAAAGAAATTCCTCCCCACACATAATATTATCAGAACAACAAATGCACTAAATAAAGATAGAATACTAAAAGCAGTAAGGGAAAAAGTTCAAGTAACATATAAAGGCAAGTCTATCAGAATTACACCAGATTTTTCACCAGAGACTATGAAAGCCAGAAGAGCCTGGACAGATGTTATACAGACACTAAGAGAACACATTCCAGCCCAGGCTACTATACCCTGCCAAACTCTCAATTATCATAGATGGAGAAACCAAAGTATTCCACAACAAAACCAAATTCACACATTATCTCTCCACGAATCCAGCCCTTCAAAGGATAATAACAGAAAAAAACCAATACAAGGACGGGAACAATGCCCTAGAATAAACAAAAAGGTAATCCCTCAACAAACCTAAAAGAAGACAGCCACAAGAACAGAACGCCAACCTTAACAACAAAAATAACAGGAAGCAACAATTACTTTTCCTTAATATCTCTTAATATCAATGGTCTCAACTCCCCAATAAAAAGACATAGACTAACAAACTGGCTACACAAACAAGACCCAACATTTTGCTGCTTACAGGAAACTCATCTCAGAGAAAAAGATAGATACTACCTCAGAATGAAAGGCTGGAAAACAATTTTCCAAGCAAATGGTATGAAGAAACAAGCTGGAGTAGCCATCCTAATATCTGATAAGATTAACTTCCAACCCAAAGTCATCAAAAAAGACAAGGAGGGGCACTTCATTCTCATCAAAGGTAAAATCCTCCAAGAGGAACTCTCAATTCTGAATATCTATGCTCCAAATACAAGGGCAGCCACATTCATTAAAGAAACTTTAGTAAATCTCAAAGCACACATTGCACCTCACACAATAATAGTGGGAGACTTCAACACACTACTTTCACCAAGGGACAGATCATGGAAACAGAAAATAAACAGGGACACAGTGAAACAAACAGAAGTTATGAAACAAATGGATCTGACAGATTTCTACAGAACATTTTATCCTAAAACAAAAGGATATACCTTCTCAGCACCTCATGGTACCTTCTCCAAAATTGACCACATAATAGGTCACAAAACAGGCATCAACAGATTCAAAAATATTGAAATTGTCCCATGCATCCTATCAGATCACCATGCACTAAGGCTGATCTTCAATAACAAAATAAATAAAAGAAAGCCAACATTCACGTGGAAACTGAACAACACTCTTCTCAATGATACCTTGGTCAAGGAAGGAATAAAGAAAGAAATTAAGGACTTCTTAGAGTTCAACAAAAATGAAGCCACTTCATACCCAAACTTATGGGACACAATGAAAGCATTTCTAAGAGGAAAACTCATAGCTCTGAGTGCCTCCAAAAAGAAACTAGAGAGAGCATACATTAACAGCTTGACAACACCTAAAAGCTCTAGAACAAAAGGACGCAAATTCACCCAAGAGGAGTAGACAGCAGGAAATAATCAAACTCAGGGGCGAAATCAACCAAGTGGAAACAAGAAGAACTATTCAGAGAATCAACCAATCGAGGAGCTGGTTCTTTGAGAAAATCAACAAGATAGACAAACCCTTAGCCAGACTCACTAGAGGGCACAGGGAAAGCATTCTAATTAACAAAATCAGAAATGAAAAGGGAGACATAACAACAGATCCTGAAGAAATCCAAAACACCATCAGATCCTTCTACAAAAGGCTATACTCAACAAAACTGGAGAACCTGAATGAAATGGAGAAGTTTCTAGACAGATACCAGGTACCAAAGTTGAATCAAGATCAGGTTAATGATATAAACAGCCCGGTATCCCCCAAAGAAATAGAAGCAGTCATTAATAGTCTCCCAACCAAAAAAAGCCCAGGACCAGATGGGTTTAGTGCAGAGTTCTATCACACCTTCAAAGAAGATCTAATTCCAGTTCTTCACAAACTATTCCACAAAATAGAAACAGAAGGTACTCTAACCAACTCATTTTATGAAGCCACAATTACTCTGATAACTAAACCACAAAAAGACCCCACAAAGATAGAGAACTTCAGACCAATATCCCTTATGAATATTGATGCAAAAATCCTCAATAAAGTTCTTGCTAACCGAATCCAAGGACACATCAAAACAATCATCCATCCTGACCAAGTAGCTTTCATCGCAGGGATGCAGGGATGGTTCAATATACGGAAATATATCAACCTAATCCAGTATATAAATAAACTCAAAGACAAAAACCATATGATCATCTCATTAGATGCTGAGAAAGCATTTGACAAAATCCAACACCCATTCATGATAAAAGTCTTGGAAAGATCAGGAATTCAAGGCCCATACCTAAACATGATAAAAGCAATCTACAGCAAACCAGTAGCCAGCAACAAAGTAAATGGTGAGAAGCTTGAAGCAATCCCACTAAAATCAGGGACTAGACAAGGCTGTCCACTTTCTCCCTACCTATTCAACATTGTACTTGAAGTCCTAGCCAGAGCAATTAGACAACAAAAGGAGATAAAGGGGATACAAATTGGAAAGGAAGAAGTCAAAATATCACTTTTTGCAGATAATATGATAGTATATATATACGTGACCCTAAAAATTCCACCAGAGAACTCCTAAGCCTGATAAAAAGCTTCAGTGAAGTAGCTGGATATAAAATTAACTCAAACAAGTCAATGGCCTTTCTCTACACAAAGGACAAACAGGCTGAGAAAGAAATTAGGGAAACAACACCCTTCTCAATAGCCACAAATAATATAAAATACCTAGGCGTCACTCTAACTAAGGAAGTGAAAGATCTGTATGACAAGAACTTTATGTCTCTGAAGAAAGAAATTAAAGATCTCAGAAGATGGAAAGATCTCCCATGCTCATGAATTGGCAGGATCAATATAGTAAAAATGGCTATCTTGCCAAAAGCAATCTACAGATTCAATGCAATCCCCATCAAAATTCCAACTCAATTCTTCAACGAATTAGAAAGGGCAATCGACAGATTCATCTGGAATAACAAAAAACCTAGGATAGCAAAAACTCTGCTCAAGTATAAAAGAACCTCTGATGGAATCACTATGCCCGACCTAAGGCTGTACTACAGAGCAATTGTGATAAAAACTGCATGGTACTGGTATAGTGACAGACAAGTAGACCAATGGAACAGAATTGAAGACCCAGACCCCACACCTATGGTCACTTGATCTTTGACAAGGGAACTAAAACCATCCAGTGGAAAAAAGACAGCATTTCCAACAAATGGGGCTGGCACAACTGGCTGTTATCATGTAGAAGATTTCGAATTGATCCATTATTATCTCCTTGTACTAAGGTCAAATCTAAGTGGATTAAGGAACTCCACATAAAACCAGAGACACTGAAACGTACAGAGGAGAAAGTGGGGAAAAGCCTCGAAGATATGGGTACAGGGGAAAAATTCCTGAGTAGAATAGCAATGGCTTGTGCTGTAAAATCGAGAATCGATAAATGGGACCTCATAAAATTGCAAAGCTTCTGCAAGGCAAAAGACACCGTCAATAAGACAAAAAGACCACCAACAGATTGGGAAAGGATCTTTACCTATCCCAAATCAGACAGGAGACTAATATCCAATATATATAAAGAACTCAAGAAGGTAGACTCCATAAAATCAAATAACCCCACTAAAAAATGGGGCTCAGAACTGAACAAAGATTTCTCATCCTAGGAATACAGAATGGCAGAGAAGCACGTGAAAAAATGTTCAACATCCTTAATCATCAGGGGAATGCAAATCAAAACAACCCTGAGATTCCACCTCACACCAGTCAGAATGGCTAAGATGAAAAATTCGGGTGACAGTAGATGCTGGCGAGGATGTGGAGAAAGAGGAGCACTCCTCCATTGTTGGTGGGATTGCAAGCTTGTACAACCACTCTGAAAATCAGTCTGGTGGTTCCTCAGAAAATTGGACATAGTACTACTGGAAGATCCAGCAATACCTCTTCTGGGCATATATCCAGAAGATGCCCCAACCGGTAAGAAAGACACATGCTCCACTATGTTCATAGCAGCCTTATTTATAATAGCCAGAAGCTGGAAAGAACCCAGATGCCCCTCAACAGAGGAATGGATACAGAAATTGTGGTACATTTATACAATGGAGTACTACTCAGCTATTAAAAAGAATGAATTTATGAAATTTCTAGCCAAATGGATGGACCTGGAGGGCATCATCCTGAGTGAGGTAACCCAATCACAAAGGAACTCTCACAATATGTACTCACTGATAAGTGGATATTAGCCCAGAAACTTAGGATACCCAAGATATAAGATATAATTTGCTAAACACATTAAACTCAAGAGAACGAAGACCAAAGTGTGGACACTTTGCCCCTTCTTAGAATAGGAAACAAAACACCCGTGGAAGGAGTTACAGAGACAAAATTTGGAAGTGTGAGGAAAGGATGGACCTCTAGTGATTGCCATATCCAGAGATCCATCCCATGATCAGCTTCCAAACGCTGACACCATTGCATACACTAGGAAGATTTTGCTGAAAGGACCCAGATATAGCTGTCTCTTGTGAGACTATGCCAGGGCCTAGCAAACACAGAAGTGGATGCTCACAGTCAGCTATTGAATGGACCACAGGGCCCCCAATGGAGGTATTAGAGAAAGCACCCAAGGAACTAAAGGGAACTGCAACCCTATAGGTGGAACAACAATATGAACTAAGCAGTAACCCGGAGCTCTTGTCTCTAGCTGCATATGTATCAAAAGATGGCCTAGTTGGTCATCACTGCAAAGAGAGGCCCATTGGACTTGCAAACTGTATATGCCCCAGTACAGGGGAACACCAGGGACAAAGAGGGGGAGTGGGTGGGTAGGGGAGTGGGGGGGTGGGTATGGGGGACTTTTGGTTTAGCATTGGAAATGTAAATGAGCTAAATACCTAATAAAAATGGAAAAAAAAAGAAAAAAAAATTAAGTGTTTTATTATCAAAAGATGAAATTAGGTAATTACAAGTGATTCTGATAAAACACCTGATTCTATCCTTTTCATATATGCAGAGGAGAGAGATGAGCACAACTGAAGCCTTTTGGGGGCTTTAAAGAAGTATAAAGCCACAGGAAAGATATACTCGTGAGAAAGGGATACACTTCTAACTTTAATATCTCATGTGGATAAGAAACCTGAAAACACAACATTTTTAACAGACAACATGACAGAAATATCCCTGTCTAGGCAAAACCAAGGAGAGCAGGGCTAGTATGTAAAATTTTCATACTTAGATATAGATGAAACAAAGTGAAATAAGAAGAAAAAATCGCAGAAATTCTTCTTCAAAGTGTAAGGAAATTAATAAGAACCTGAATTTGAAAAGAAATTTGATTGAATATTAGTACACAGTCCACATAATTGGAAATGATGCCACTGACATAACATGTAATTTCAGTGAATGTGGATGACAAAATTAAAGTGATCAATGTTAAGAAATAACCAATAGGAATTAAAAGTTAGCTTTGTGAATAAGAGTGCTTGTTCTTCAAAGATGAAGACCTGATTTTGCCATTCCAGCATCCAAATAAAAGCCAGAAGGGGCAGAAATAGTAGCATCCCGGAAGCACATTAGCTGGCCAGCTGAGCCATTTCAGTGAGCTTCTGTGTTACTGGGAGACTGTTTCTCAATCAGATAAGATAGAGATAAGCAGAGATTGATAGAAGAAGACATCAGATGCTCTATTCTGGCATCTATTTGTACATGCACAGACACTGGTACCTTTGAATTTTGGCATATACACTACATACATTAAACAGACACACATACACACACACACACACACACACACACACACACACACACACACAGAAACACACAAAGAATATGAACAACAAAGATATTTAAAAATTAGAAGGTATAATGATTACTTTTAATTTTCAACTTGACATACTATAGAATAAACTGGAAAGAGAGTATCATTGAAGGAATATCTAAATCAGGTGGTCTGTGAAAATATCTTTATGGGATTATCTTCATTATTTTCAATGAGGTATCAAGATTCATTCATTTGGAATAGTACCATTCCCTGTAAAGGGGATCCTGGATTACATTAATGGAGAAAATGAAGTGAGCATTCATTAACTCATTCCAGTTCTTGACTATGAATGTTATGTCATCAGTTACTAAAACAACTAAAGCTGTGACTGCCCTCTTATAATGAAATTTAAACTCAAATTAACTACAATAAATATTTTCTCCCCTAAGTTACTTTTGATGGGCTATATTATCATAGCAACAGGGGACAAAACAAAAGCATAAATTCTCTGAAGTTAATTCCTCATCAATATTCATGTTGCAAATACTTACTGAAAAGTAAAGTCACAAATGATTAGAGATCATAAGAGTAGCTTTTCAGAATACATGCCTCCATTCTTTTACCTTTTCCCAAGGGGAAAGAGAAAACAAAACCTCAATACTGAGGCAGGGTAATTTTGGATCTGAAATATAAAATGATGAAAAACTGTCCATAAAGACTTCTGAAGGATCTAACCTACTTTAGTTACTAAATTTGTAGGCTAGTAGTAAAACCTTTAAAATAGTGTTTTGCAATCTGGTATCTGTACTCCTCTTCAAGGGCCACAGCTCAGCCTAATTCCCAGAAGGCCTGCTGCCACCTTGGACAACCAGGTGAGGTAAGCATATTCTAATTCCCTGCCTTCTGGGACCCCAGGTAGCCCAGGAGCCATGTTGTCTGCCATGTCCTTTCAGAGGTCCATCTTCCTTCTGGCCCACACCATGCCTGCAGCCTTGGATCAGCACCCCAAATTCCCCAGGCCACAGATCTAATTGCTTCCCTAGAGGCCTGTTACCACACAGTTAAACTGGAAAAACCAGACCTGCCTGCTTACCTGAGGGCCTGCTCCCACCCAGGAAAATCAGAGGTCTACTCCCTTTAGGGACAGCAAGCTGTACATACAATTGCAGAGGCTTGATACCACCAGAAACTACCTGGTCAGGCAAAACCAGAGAAAATCAGGTGCTAAAGGCCAGTACAACAACACAATCAACAAAGCCAGGGTAATATGCCAGCTAATACAGCAAGACCAGGATATCCTAACACATCTGAAGAGCATGTACAAAATACAACATCCTTCTATGTTAGAGTATCATATCAATAACAACTTTTAAATGTGCAAGTATGTATCAAGTACCATCGAAATTATGCTCCTGCTAAACTATTCTTCATATTTGATATGCGATTCAAATTTGACAAAACAGAATACATTTTCTTTTTTATTTATTTTCTTTTATTCGACATTTTCTTTATTTACACTTCCAATGTTATCTCCTTTCCTGATTTCCCCACTGGAAACTTCCAATCCCATCCATGCTCCTAGTGCTTCTATGAGGGTGATCCCCCACTCACCCACCAACTCCTGCCTCCCTGTCCTGGCATTCCCCTACACTGCGGCATCAAGCCTTCACAGGACCAAGGACCTCTCCTCCCATTGATGTCCAACAAAGCTATCCTCTGCTACATATGCAGCTGGAGCCATGGCTCTCTTCATGTGTACCCTTTGTTTGGTAGTTTAGTCCCTGGGAGCTCTGGGGTTATCTGGTTGGTTGACTGTTGTTCTTCCTATGGGGTTGCAAATCACTTCAGCTCCTTCAGTCCTGTCTCTAACTCCTCCAATGGGGATCCTGTGCTGAGTCCAATAGTTGCCTGCAAGCATCCACATCTGTATTGGTCAGGGACTGGCAGAGCATCTCATGAGACAGCTATATCAAGCTCTTATCAACAAGCACTTCTTGGCATCCACAATAGTGCCTAGGTTTGGGATGGATCCCCAGATGGGAAAGTCTCTGAATGGCCTTTCCTTCAGTCTCTGCTCCACACTTTGTATTTGTATTTCCTTCTGTGAGTATTTTGTTCTCCCTTCTAAGAAGGACCAAAGTACCTACACTTTGGTCTTCCTTCTTCTTGAGCTTCATGTGCTTTCCAAATTGTATCTTGGGTATTCTGAGTGTTTGGGCTAATACCCACTTATCTGTGTGTGCATATTATGTGTGTTCTTTTGTGATTGGGTGACCTCACTCAGGATGATATTTTCTAGTTCCATTTATTTGCTTAAGAATTCCATGAATTCATCATTTTTAATAGATGAGTATTACTCCATTGTGTAAATTTACCACATTATCTGTATCCATTCTTTTGTTGAAGGATATCTGGGTTCTTTTCAGCTTGTGGCTATTATAAATAAGGCTGCTATGAACATAGTAGAGCATGTGTCCTTATTACAAGTTGGAACATTTTCTGGGTATATGCCTAGGAGTGTGAAAGCTGGTGGTACTATTGTCCAATTTCCTAAGGAAGTGCCATACTGATTTCCAGAGTGGTTGTACCAGCTTGCAATATCACCAATAACTGAGGAGTGTTCCTCTTTCTCCACATCGTTGCCAGCATCTGCTGTCATCTGTGTTTTTGATCTTAGCCATTCTAACTGGTGTGAGGGAGAATCTCAGTGTTGTTTTGATTTGCATTTTCCCTGATGACTAACAATGTTGAGCATTTCTTTAGGTGCTTCTAAGAAATTCAATATTCCTCAGTGAGAATTCTTTATTCAGCTCTGTTCCCCATTGTATAATAGAGTTATTTGGTTCTCTGGCTTCTAACTTCTTGAGTTCTTTGTATATATTGGATATTAGCCCTCTATCAAATGTATGGTTGGTAAAGATCTTTTCCCAATTTGTGGATTGCTGTTTTGTCTTATTGACAGTGTACTTTGCCTTACAGAATCTTTGCAATTTTATGAGGTCCCATTTGTCTATTGTTCTTCTTAGAGCATAAGCTATCGGTGTTCTGTTCAGGATATTTTCCCCCTGTGCCTATGTGTTCAAGGTTCTTTTCCACTTTATTTTCATTAGATTCATTGAATTTGGTTTTATGTGGAATTCCTTTATCTACTTGAACTGAGCTGCATACAAGGAGATAAAAGAATGGAATATATATATATATATATATATATATATATATAATTCTAATATATATATTACAATAGATGAGTATTACTCCATTGTGTAAATGTACCACATTATCTGTATCCATTCTTTTGTTGAAGGGTATCTGGGTTCTTTTCAGCTTGTGGCTATTATAAATAAGGCTGCTATGAGTCCTCTCTCTTTCTTTCAAGTCCTCTCTCTTTCTCTTGGCTGGCAGTTGTCTCATCCTATTCTCTGTTCTGCAAAGCCATGGGGTGATCAACATTTATTGACAAGACAGATTATAAATGGTAAGAAATATTAACATTAACTTAAGACAGGAGATTCTTGATATAAGCATTACAATGTCCTATCCAGATAGAAACTAATATGCAGGAAGAGAAATCAGTATTTGAAGAACACAAGGATAACCTTAACACAGTCCACAAAAATATTATGCTTTTATGTGGCAACTAAATAAAATAATCAATGAAGATACATTTTTTATTTTTGAGACTTTAATACATGTATGTGACACATTTTAATTCATCTTACCCATTTCTGTTCCCTAAAATTGTACCCCTATCCCCGTTTGCTCTTAATTGTCTCCAAACTTACTGAATTTGCATGTATATAACTGAAGGTCCATCTAGTAGGAAATGAGTAGTCACATCTTAGGGGGCATATCACCAAAGAAAGCCGATTTTGCCTCCTCAAGCAATCATCTGTATATTTTAAATCAAAATGTGAAGTCATATTAATCAATATCATTGGTGTGCATTAAAATTTACTTGGTAAAAAGCACTGTTTAAATTTATGTTTTTTAATTAATAAGCTTAAACAAGCTTATTAAAATCAATAAAAAATTTCCTCTGTTTCAGCCATTACATGGGAACTCTTGGTCTTTTTTTTTTTTTTTTTTTTATTGTTGTTGTTTCTGGTTTTAATTTTTTTCACATGATCAGTTTCTGTAAGCATTTGATCAAAACTGATTTTTATTTTCAGAAAAGATGTATTCTTTTCTCTTTACCAGGAATTTACTGTTAACATTCTAGTTTTTACTTGCAGTGGCTAGATTGTATGGAAAGCCTTCATCTGTGCCCAGAGTATAAAAGTTTCTCAGTCACTGGAAAGTTCCCGTCCCTATAATTGGTTTTGTTTTTCCTTGTGGATTTTATTTCCAATGTGCAACGTTTCCATTGTGGTAACTTAATATCTCTCCACTCAATGTTGAAGAAGATAACTTATCATTCTTTCCCAAAGACTCACAACAATTTCTGTACTAAATATTTTTAAGATGACCAACTAAATTCTTGTTGCACCTATAAATGTTTCTAATGTATTCATTATTTGCTCTAGTCAGTGGTATAGATGACTGCAGAAGGCAACCTTTAAGGTTTCCCTTAAAAGTTTGTCTTAGCAGAGAAACTGCCATTGTTTTTAAAATTTTATATATTTTTTTTAATGAAGGTTTGTGCCCTGATCAAAGGCTTCTCACTTCTAGTTTCTCAGTTATGTTCTTTCTTCTGTAAAGTTTGTTGTCATCTAATCACTATGAAAACCCTCCCCAGTTTAATATTTGCAAACACCTATATTAACTTAGGGAGCATCAATAGCATTGGATAATAAGGTTATGCCTTTCTTTCAATCAATAAATTTTTATCAATACTCAAATTGAAATAAAACTGTACACTAATAATTAGTATTTAATTACACAGAGAACTTAGTATATCCATTATAGAATTCGCTTTTACATTTTCATTGTTCTGAGTCAACAGTCTTGGCAAGTTATCAGTTCCTAGTAAAATGTATTTTATAGACACCATTATACATTTCTGCATTGATTGCTATTTAATTGTCAATGAATTATAACACCCATAGTAATTTGTTTTAGTAAGAGAGTATTAACATTTAGTAAAATAATTATGCTATTTCATCATAAAAATCTATTTGGTACAATTTTTAATCGAATATATTCATTATTTATGAGTTCCCATTACCATATCCTATTAGCTTGTTCACAGTAATGCAATTAGGGTCTATTTTGTTACTAAATAAATATAAAAGGACAAGAGAAAATACAAATCTACCAATATATCACAAAGCTTAGCCTCCTGCAACTCATTAGCACTTATCAATGCAAGAATATTCTGAAAATGAATGGATAGTCACTGTACAATGACACATTTTATAAATCATGGCAGTATGAACTAATAGAATGCTTTAAAATATATAAATAGATACCTACACTTCAAATTTATAAAACCAGAGTGTTTTTGCAGTGAAATACTAATGAAATTCTTGGACAAATGGATGTATCTGGAGGATATCATCCTGAGTGAGGTAACCCAATCATAAAAGAAGTCATTAGATATGCACTCACTGATAAGTGGATATTATCCCAGAAACATAGAACACCCAAGATACAATTTGCAAAATACAAGAAAATCAAGAAGAGGGCAGATCAATGGGTGGATACTTCATTCCTCCTTAGAATAGGGAACAAAATACCCATGGAAGGAGTTACAGAGACAAAGTTTGGAGCTAATATGAAAGGATAGATTATCCAGAGACTACCCTACCCGGGGATCCATCCCACAATCAGCCACCAAACCTAGACACTATTGCATATGCCAGAAAGATTTTGCTGAAGGGACCCTGTTATAGCTGTTTCATATGAGGCTATGCCAGTGCCTGACAAATACAAAAGTGGATGCTCACAGTCATCTATAAGATGGAACAAACGGCCCTCAATGGAGAAGCTAGAGAAAATACCCAAGGAGCTGGAGGGGTCTGCAACCCTATAGGTGGAACAACAATATGAACTAAACAGTACCCTCTAGAGCTTGTATCTCTTACTGCATATGTAGTAGAAGATGGCCTAGTTGGCCATCACTGGGAAGAGAGGCCCCTTTGTCTTACAAACTTTATATGCCCCAGTACAGGTGAATACCAGGGCCAAGATGTATGAGTTGGTGGGTAGGAGAGCAGGGCAGAGGGAGGGTATAGGAAACTTTCGGGATAGCATTTGAAATGTATATAAAGGAAATATCTAATAAAAAAATAATTAATTAAAAACAAAAAAACAAGCAGACAAAAGAACATGACAGAAGGGAAAAAAGACTACATAAGTGTGTTATAGTTAAAGCACTAATGCAACAAGTATTGAAGAGGAAATCCAGTTTTATCTCTTGACTGGATCCTGTCTCTTAGATACAATTGTGAATTTTGAAGGCATAAAAATATCAGGAACTCAAATGGACTCTGAGGTTTCATCTCATGACAGGGAACTATTGATTTATTATTATTTTCTTTAATCCTTAACTTTAAATCTTAACTTCCATTGTTAACACAATGAAAATAACAATTATCATTCATGTACTTTTCATTAGCTTTCAAAAATTTAGCAACATGGCATCTTCAAATACTCATGTTCTTAAATACTACTCCAAATTTAAAATGTGAACAGTTTCCTAGGGATCCACAATATCTATATTCTTGTGTCATTTGCTTCTCATTTCTTTGTTAAAACCCTCAGTATATCATATTCAAGTAAATGTATCTTCATAAATATTTTATCAGTTAACATCTACGTTCAAAGTCATCAGATGTATCTCTTCTTTCTTTGTTGCTATAGAGGATAGGGTTTACAAATATTAAGTGTTTCCAAATAAAACTAACTTCTTTTTAATAGTATTACAGATTTCTATTTACTACAAAGTACTAATTAATTAATTAATTAACATCCCAAATGCTGTTTACCCTCTTGGTCCCTCCCTCTTAGAATATCTCCTCCAATGCCCATCACTCTGAGAAGGTGGGCCTTCATGTAGGTATCTCCTCTCTCCATCACATTAATTCTCAGACAGATTAGGCTCATCCTATCCCACTGAGGGCAGACAAGGCATCCATGAAGCATAAGTTGTCTGACTGCTACATATGTGACTGGAGACTATCCCATGATATCCCACTTCCTGGTTACTCCCCTGCCACCCCCAGTCCCACATCTTCCGTCCCCTTCCTTTTTGACTGTATGAGAGTGCTCCCCTATCCATCTACACTCTCTAGCCCCACTGCTCCAGCACCCCCCTACTCTGGGACCGTTGCTGTTCTGCAACCATCTTCTGCTACATATGTCTCTGGAGCCACAGATCACTTTAGTTATTTTTTAGTCCTCAAGATTCCTCTGTTGAGAGGAATGTAGGGTTAGTAAAAATCTTTTCCAAATCTTGGTTTTCCATCTATGGTGATCCAAAGCTTTTGTTGGTATAGTAGTCTGGGCTGGCATCTGTGGTCTCTTAAAGTCTGAAAGATATCTGCACAACCTCTGTCCAGGATATTCTGGATTTTTGGGTCTCTGTAGAGAAGTCAGTTGTAATTCTGATAGGACTGTCTTTAAATGCTACTTTTTCCCTTTCCCTTGCAATTCTTTCCTTGTTCTGTACATTTAGTGTTTTGATTATTATATGGCAGGATAATTTTCTTTTCTAGTCCAATCTATTTGTTGTTCTTTAAGCTTGTTATACATTTATGGCCATCTTTTACTGTATTTTAGGAAAGTTTCTTCTATAATTTTGTTGAAGATATTTTCTGGCCCTTTGAAAAGAGAAGTTTCACCCTCTTCTATTCCTATTATTCTTAAATTTGTTCTTTCAATAGTGTCCCATATATCCTGGGTGTTTGATTTAGGAACATTTTACATTTGGCATTTTCTTTGATCAATTTATCCATTTCTTCTATGCTATCATTATCCCTGAGATTTTTCTCTTCCACTTCTTGTATTCTGGTGGTGATATTTACATCTGTAGTTCCTGTTTCTGTTCTTTTCCCTAGGTTTTCCATCTCCATGGTTACATCAATTTGTGTTTTCTTTATTGATTCTATTTTCCTTTTCAGGTCTTGGACTGTGTCATTAATTTCCTTTCCCTGTTTGATTCTATTTTCCTTCTTGAATGTTTCTACCTCTTTAATTGTGTTTTCCTGTATTTGATTAAGGTGATTATTTATATCCTCAGTAAGGGTCTCTATCATCTTCATGAAACGGGATTGAAGATCACAGTATTCCTCTTCCGGTGTGTTAGGATATCTAGGGCTTACCTGTAGTAGGCAATCTGGGTTCTTAAAGTGCCATCATGTGTAGCCTTCTTTTTATTATATTCTTGGGCTTGCATTTCTCTATCTAATTGTCTCTGGTGTTGGTTTCCCTGAATGTCCTATGTTAGCTCAAACCTCCTGAGAGGCAGGTGGAGATGTGTGTCTCAGCTATTAGCAGGCCTCCTGTATGTTGGGGTATGGCCTCTTGGTATGCAGAGAGAGCTATGCAGTGTGGTGCCTAGGAAGCTGGTATATGATCTCCACTTGTACAGGTTCAGACTGTGTGTGTCAGATTTGACCCTGAATCTTGGGAGGCAGGCATATTGTTGGGTAGGGTGCAGTGCATGCTGTTCCTGGATGCTACAGGAGCAAGCATGGCCTTGAAGTTCCCAACAAGTATCTTTATTTTTGTCTTTTATATATGTTATTTATGTTACTTATGGTATTCATTCATTCATTCATTCATTCATTCATTCATTTTTTATACTCCAGATTTTATTCACCCCCACCCCGGTCTACTCTCCAACTCTTCCACGTCCCATACCTCCTCCCTTTCCCATGTCTCCACCAGGATGCCCCCACCCCACACCCCCAACTCAACCAGAACTCTAAACTCCCTGGGATCCCCAGTCTTTCTTTGGGTCTTTGAATCTTACTTTGGGACTGTCACCGGACCTCAGGCTCCTCTCCATTTCCATCCCTGTAATTCTTTCAGACAGGAACAATTATAGGTGAGAGTTTTGAGTATGGCAACCTCTTCCCTCATTTGATGCCCCATCTTCCTGCTGGAGGTGGAATCTATAAGTTCCCTCTCCCTACTGTAGGGCATCTCATCTAAGGTCCCCCCCTTTGTGTCCTGAGAGTCTTTCACCTCCAGGTATCTGGTGCATTCTGGAGGGTCCCCCCGCCAACCTCATACCTCCCAAGGTTGCCTGTTTCCATTCTTTCTGCTCACCCTTATGGCTTCAGTCTTTTTCTCTCACCAAATACCAGATCAGGATCCTCTCACTCCTCAACCCCCTGTCCACTATCCCTCCCAGAGCTCTGCCTCCCTCTCTACTTGTGGTTGCTTTCTTAGCCCTCCCAAGTGAGACTGAGGAGTCCTCACTTGACCTCTTCAGTTTGTTTACCTCTTCGAATTCTCCCTACAAATATCTTAAAGTGTCATCATTATAATCATCTGTGTTCTGGCCTTTAAGCCATCTCATTCTATTAAATCTGTATAAATTTAATTGGTATATCACCTTTTGTGTTCATTTTTGAATAAAAGAAGATATTATCCTGTACTTTTAACTTATTTTAGTTGATTAAGGTATTGGGACCCATGGAGGGTATAATACAACTGTGGTGAGAATTGATAAACTTCACAAAACTTGAAACATTCATGTCTGTTATCTTTTAGTGAAAATAGATTCTTACAACATATAATGCAACCTGACCAATTTTCCATGTTCCCATTACTTAAAACTCTCACCACCCTCTGTTTCCTCCATACCCACCCACCCCCTCTGTTTCCCTTCAGAAAATAAAAGGCCTCCAAGAGGCTACAACAGAACATGACAAAACAGGAAACACTAGTACAATGGAAAATCCTTCATAGTGAGGCTGGAGAAGGCAACTCAATAAGATGGAAGGAGTTGTAAGAGCAGAGAAAAGAGAATATTCATTTTTCAACATTAAAAATAATGTAAAATATTCCCTTGATGATGGAGTCCAGTAGTGTTAGAATGGGCCACCATCTACACATCCAGTTTCCTTTGTAGAACATGCTTCTTCATGGAAATTTGAGATATGTAAACTAGTCATAATATACTGTGGCAAGTACAAACTATAACTGAAAATTACAGTAGAGTTGGAGGGTGATGATCTGATTAACTCCAGGCATCCAACATGTATTTCCATTATATCACTCACAGAAATGCTAAGGAGAGAATGTGGTGTAGGTGTTATCATTAGAGAGCAAAGTGTCAGGATCAGAATTACGTATTGAGTGATAGCAAGTTTAAGGAGCTTTTCCAAATCTAAACAGAGTGCAATAATGAACAATTAGGCCCCAGTAGATGTCTCTGGACTGGAAAAGGTGGTTCTGCCACCTAGTGGACTTGTGCACTTGGGCAAGTTTTTATCCTATCAGCCTACTTTTCTCTAATGCACCTGTGTATAGGGAAAGTTCTAGATGTACTTCATGAGGTTCACAAGCACTTAGCCAGGTTGACAATTTTCCTGTACTTAGGTTAGTACTAGAAATTCCATGTACAAAATACTACTGGAATCCTTAGTATCCCAGATATGCTTCTGTTGATGAGATGGGGTTATTTTAGAAATATTGTGTCATAGTCTCATAAATTGCCAAATAGTTTACAGTTCAAAAAACTAATCCTTCAATGTTTCTATTAATAGAATATGAATTATTTGACAGTTTAATACCATTACCGGTCAGTTAGGTGCATTGCCAAGCAACCCACATTGTCTCATTTAACTCAAGACTTTGAGATACATAGCTAGATTATGCTAGTTTTCCATGAGGAGATTTCAACTGAGGAACATTTAGGAATTCAGACAGTGTCACTGACTTGCTCAGAAGTTGAATCATGATTTGTTGTTACTTTAGTAATTCTGTTGCTTGGAATTACTCATATGAAGTTGTCAATATCCTACTAAAGGCATTTTATACTTATATACTATCTATAAATGGTAGGAATGTGTAGGGATAAAATCAAGGAATTCACTATCATTAATGTAACATTGCATATAATTAGAACTAAAACTATAGATTTCAGACTTTATCTCTAATATTCTTTATATAACAGCACCTCTCACTGTAAATATTGTAAAATAAGGTAAATTCTTGCTGTTAATGAGATAGGAGAAGTCTTAACTGATTTGGAAAGTGACTTCCTTTCCAATAGGAAACAGTCTTCCTAGAGTAGATAATATTTGACTTTCAAAACATCTTACATGTTTTAAAAATAATGTAATAGTGCTTCCAAATGAAGAATAAATCCTTCTTACAAAAAATTCCATTTATACTCAATTATCCACATATACAAATCTAAAGGTTTGATATTTAAGATCTGAATTTGGCACTTACTTTTGATAATAGATTAATGCTTATTCTATTTTAATTTGAAGATGTAAATAAATTTGAAGGAGTGTTAATTTAAAAGGAATACAGAACAAGGTAGCAGATATGGAATTTTTCTTTTAGAGAATACTGCCTTATTTTCTGACAATTAATATTCACTGCTCCAATCATTATAATTAAGCCACCTAATTGTAAACATTTTAAGATTAAATTTCTGTAATTCTATGTTTAAATCAATATCATTCTTGTCATAGAAGAATGTTAACAATTTCTTTAAAAATTTTCATATATTCCAAAACTAGACTCTTTTACTAATAGGTTAAATTTTATTCTGAATATCTAAACAATATTTTACCTTTTTGCTGATACTCTATCAGTTTTTTTTTTGTACTGATGTCTCTATTTTATCTTCTACCGCCTCCAAAGGAACAAATGGAATACTTTCATTTCCCCTTATGAAACATTTTGATATGGGGAGTGTGGCACATGTCATTTTGGATTTCAAATAAAGTTATTGTGAAAGGACCAGAAAACTATATTTTGGATATTTTGTTATTGAGAATAAAGTAATTAAAAATATATAAGACCTTCTCAAAGAAAAAAAATAGTCATCTCTACTCAGTAGTGTTATAGCACTTATCTCATTTAAATCTTAGTGATGTGATTAAAAATTTTCTTAAGCCTTTTGTGAGATCTGAAACATGCACATGTATTTTCATATATCCATTTTTCAGGTGCTTCCCCCAATACCACTAAAACAGGTGTCTGTCATGACACTTATTTCTTTTACCTTATAATTCATATGTGTTTAATTCCTTGAAATTGTATGTAATATATGAAGTTTAGAGCAAACAAACATCTTATCTTTTTTATTTCATTCTTTGTCCTTTTAAACTAAGAAGAATTTTACAGAAATCAAAACTTTCACTCTCACAAGTATCTCAAAAATGTTTTCAAAAAATCGTTTTTAGACCTTGATCTACAAGAAGCAAGCCCAGTAACAGGAACCACAGAGGCCACACAGGAAACTAATACTCTGAAATGCAAGGTAATTCTCAAAAACTCAGAATGCGAGATACAATGCATGTGTCCAAAACACAAGAAGAAACATCCTACTGTATCTAAAGACTCTCTCTTCATCCATACCACAGTAGGCAGAATACCAGAGAAGAAATAGAGAACAGTGGGAAAAATCCATCAAAAAGTGATACACACAGAAATTGGCATGCAAATCTACAATTACCTTAAACTTAGATGACTAGAGGACAGCATAAGAGCACAATCCACAAAATCCATGGAAATATGGTACCATAAGAACCCAGCTTTCTTATTACAGTAAGCCCTGGGTATCCCAACAAACCTGAAGCATAAACCGAGGACATCACGAATTTTGCAGGCACATGGGTGGAACTAGAAAATATCATCCTGATTTAAGGTAACTTAGAACCCAAATGGCATTCATAATGGAGCCTGGCATGACTGTACTCTGAGAGGCCCAACCAGCAGCTGACTGAGGCAGAAACAGAAGCTTACATTTAACCTTTAGACTGAAGTCAGGGACCCCTATGGTTGAATTAGGGGAAGGATTGAAGAAACTGAAGGGGAGAATAACCCCATAGAAAAACCAGCAATCTCAACTAACCCAGATCCCAGGGAGCTCACAGAAACTGAAATTGAGGACTTCCTAGAATTCAATGAAACAAATGCACAACATACTCAAACTTATCTAACAAAATGAAAGCAGTACTAAGAGAAAAGTTCAAAAGCACTATGTGCCTTCATAAAAAATTAGAGAGCTCTCATACTAGCAACTTAACAGAACACCTAAATGTTCTACATCAAAAAGAAGAAAATGTACCCAAGAAGTGTAGATGACAGCAAACAAATAGTGCTAAAAACAACAAATTGCAAACAAAGAGAACATTACAAAGAATTAATGAAACAAAGAGATGGTTCTTTAAGAAAATCTCCAAGATAAACTATTCCTTATCTAAACTAAGAAAAATGGAGAAAAAGAATATCCAAATTAACAAAAATCAGAAATGAAAAGGGGTATATAACAATTGCACACCAAAGGTATCCAAAGACCCATTAGGTAACACTTAAAAAGCCTGTTGTGGTATAAATAGGTATGATCCCCATAGACTCATGTGTCTGAAGACTTGGCAATAGAGAGTGACATTATTAGGAGGTATGGCCTTGTTGGAGGAAGGGTGTCACTGTAGAGGTGAGCTTTGAGTTCTTCTATGCTCAAGGGACATCCAGTGTGGCAGAGTCCCCTTCAGCTGCCTGAGGATCAAGATATAGAATTCTCTATTTCTCCAGTACCATGTATGGTTAGAAGCTGTCATGATTCCCTCCATGGTGATAATGAACAGAACCTCAGAAACTGTGAATCAGCCCCAAATAAAATGCTCTCTTTATAAGAGTTGCCATGGTCATGGTGTCTCTTCATAGCAAGAGAATCCTAAGAAAACTATAGTCCAGAAAATTAGAAAACTAGAGAATCTAAAAAAACATTGACAGATGGACAGTTTTCTTGATAGATACCATTTAGCAAAACTAAATGAAGATGATATGAACAAGATCTATTTTAGTCTACAACCCCAAGGAAAATTAAGCAGTCATGAAAATTCTTCCAAACAATAATAACAACAACATCAGGACCAGATGGTGTGAGTACAAATTTCTACAAGATATTCAAAGGACAGGAATTATTAATGTTTGTCAAATTTTTCCACAAAATAGAAAAAGAAGGAACATTGCCAAATTCATGCTATAAGGCCAATATCACGCTCATACCCAAACCATGCAAAGACTCAACAAAGAAAGAATTAAAGACCAAGTTCTTTCAGGAACATTGATGTCAAAATAATAAACTACTTGAAAACCAAATCCAAGAGCACATCAGAAAGGTCATATACTCTGATCAAGCAATCTTTCTTACAGAGAAACAGGGTCATTCAATGTACAAAAATCTGCCAATAAGACCCACCATATAAACAACCCAAAAAATAAAACCCCATAATCTTCACATTAGTTGCTGAGATGACTTTAGGCAAAATACAAAACATACCTTCACTGTAATAATCAAAGAGAAATCAGGGATGCAAGGAACATACCTAAATAAAATAAAGTCAATTTACATCAAGCCTATTGCAAACAGCAAATTACATGGATAGAGACATAAACCAATTCCACTAAAATCAGGAACAAGACAAGATTATCCACTCTCTATTCAATATAGTATTTGAAGTTCTAGCTAGAGCAATAAGAGAACTGTATATCAAGTGGATAGAAATTGATAAGGTAGAAGCCAAAGTATCATTATTTGCAGATGATATGACAGTATAAATATGTGACCCAAAAATTCTACCAAATAACTCCTAAAGCTGAAAAATACCTTCAGTCAAGTGGCTAGATACAAACTTAGCTCAAAATAATTTGCAGCCATCCTTTAGAAAGATGGTGAATGGTCTGAGAAAGAGATTAGGGAAATGGCATACATCAAAATAACTTCAAATAATATATCGTGGTGTAAATCTAACCAAGCAATTGAAAGACCTATATGACAAAAACTTCAAGTCTCGGAATACAATAGTTGGAGAAGATACCAGAAGATTGAAAGATTTCTTATGCACAGGGATCAGTAGGATTAACATAGTAAAAAATGGACATGCTACCAAAAGCAAACTACAGATTTACAAAATTCTAATCAAAAATCTAACTTAATTCTTTACAGACCCTGAAAGAATAAGTCACACCTTCATATGAAAAATAAAAGAAAACAGGATACCTAAAATAATCCTATATAATTAAAGAACATTTGGAGGTATCACCATCTCTGATCTCAATGTGGATTACAGAGCTATAGTAATAATATCCTCATGGTTTTTGTTCAAGAACAGAAAGTTTGATCACAGGAATTGATTACACATATGATTTCACAAACCTATGAACACCTGCTTTTGACATTAAAAACCAGAAGTAAACAATGGAAATAAGAAAGCATTTAACAAATGGTTCTGTTCTAATTGGATGCCAGAATGTTGAAGGCCGTAAATAGGTCCATATCTATCACTCTGCACAAAACTCAAGTCAAAGCAGATCTTAACACCTAAACATAAAATCAGACAGATTGAACCTGATAGAAAGAAATTATGGGATAGACTTAAACCCATTTGCACAAGAAACAGTTTCCTAAACACACCATCAAATAATTGAAGCACTAAGATAAATAATTAATAATTGAAACTCCATGAAACTGCAAAGCATCTATGAGGCAAAACACACCCATGAAGAGGCCAATACAGCAGCAAATACAATGGGAATAGATCTACACCAATGCTACCTGTGACACAGAACTAATATCCAAAATATATAAATAAATTTAGAAACTAGACATCAGCAAACCAAGTCATCCAATTAAAATGTGTACATATCTGAGCAATATTCTCAACACTAGAATCTCAAATTTCAGAGTAGAACTTAAAGAATTGTTTAATGTCATTATTGATCAAGAAACACAAATCATAATCACTGAGATTTCAACTTATAACTGTCAAAATGACTAAAATAAAAATCAGAAGTGACAGTTCTAGATGGTGAGGATGTGGAGTAAGGGGAACACTCTTCCAATGCTGAAACAACACAATTCTCAATAGTCACGAATAATATAAAATAACTTTGAGTGACTCTAACTAAGAAAGTGTAAGATTGGTATGATAAGAACTTCAAGTCTCTGAAGAAAGAAATTATAGAAGATCTCAGAAGATGGAAAGATATCCCATGCTCATGGATTGGCAAGATCAATATAGTAAAATTGGCTATCTTGCCAAAAGCAATCTACAGATTCAATGCAATCCCCATCAAAATTCCAACTCAATTCTTCAACTAATTAGAAAGGGCAATCTGCAAATTCATCTGTAATAACAAAAGAACCAGGGATAGCAAAAAGTCTTCTCAAGGATAAAAGAACCTCTGATGGAATCACCATGCCTGACCTAAAGCTGTACTACAGAGCAATTGTGATAAAAACTGCATGGTACTAGCATAGCAACAGAGAAGTAGACCAATGGAATAGAATTGAAGACCCAGAAATGAACCCACACACCTATGGTCACTTGATCTTTGACAAGGGAGCAAAAACCATCCAGTGGAAAAGACAACATTTTCAACAAATGGTGCTGGCACAACTGGTGGTTATCATGTAGAAGAATGCAAATTGATCCAATCCTATCTCCTTGTACTAAGGTCAAATCTAAGTGGATTAAGGAACTCCACATAAAACCAGAGACACTGAAACTTATAGAGGAGAAAGTAGGAAAAAAACTCAAAGATATGGGTACAGGGGAAAAATTCCTAAATAGAACAGCAATGGCTTGTGCTATAAGATGGAGAATCAATAAATGGGACCTCATAAAATTGCAAAGCTTCTGTAAGGCAAAAGACACCATCAATAAGACAAAAAGGCCTCCAACAGATTGGGAAAGGATCTTTACCTATCCTAAATCAGATAGGGGACTAACATCCAATTTATATAAAGAACTCAAGAAGGTGGACTCCAGAAAATCAAATAACACCACTAAAAAAATGGGGCTCAGAGATAAACAAAGAATTCTCACCTGAGGAATACTGAATGGCTGAGAAGCACCTGAAAAAATGTTCAACATCCTAAATCATCAGAGAAATGCAAATCAAAAGAACACTGAGATTCCACCTCACACCAGTCAGAATGGTTAAGATAAAAAATTCAGGTGACAGCAGATTCTGGCAAGGATGTGGAGAAAGAGGAAAACTCCTCCATTTTTTGTGTGGATTGCAAGCTTGTACAACCACTCTGGAAATCAGTCTGGTAGTTTCTCAGAAAATTGGACATAGTACTAGTGGAAGATCCCGCAATTCCTCTCCTGGGCATATATCCAGAAGATGTTCAAACCAGTAAGAAGGAGACATGCTACACTATGCTCATAGCAGACTTATTTATAATATCCAGAAGCTGGAAAGAACCCAGATGCCCCTCAACAAAGGAATGGATACAGAAAATATGGTACATTTACACAATGGAGTACTAATCAACTATTAAAAAGAAAGAATTTATGAAATTCCTAGGCAAATGGATGGACCTGGAGGGCATCATCCTGAGTGAGGTAACCCAATCACAAAAGAACTCACACAATATATACTCACTGATAAGTGGATACTCGCCCAGAAACTTAGAATACCCAAGAAATAAGATACAATTTGCTAAACACATGGAACTCAGGAGAACGACGACCAAAGTGTGGACACTTTGCCCCTTCTTAGAATTGGGAACAAAACACCCATGGTAGAAGTTACAGAGACACAGTTTGGAGCTGAGAAGAAAGGATGGACCATCTAGAGCCTGCCATATCTGGGGATCCATCCCATAAACTGCCTCCAAACGCTGACACCATTGCATACACCAGCAAGATTTTGATGAAAGGACCCAGATATAGCTGTCTCTTGTGAGACTATGTCGGGGCCTGGCAAACACAGAAGTGGATGCTCACAGTCAGCTATTGGATGGATCACAGGGCCCCCAATGGAGGAGCTAGAGAAAGTAACCAAGGAGCTAAAGGGATTTGCAACCCTATAGGTGGAACAACAATATGAACTACCCAGTACCCCCCAGAGCTCGTGTCTCTAGCTGCATATTTATCAGAAGATGGCCTAGTAAGCCATCAGTGGAAAGAGAGACCCATTGGTCATGAAAACTTTATCTGCCTCAGTACAGGGGAACGCCAGGGCCAAGAAGTGGGAGTGGGTGGGTGGGGAAATCAGGTGGTTGGAGCCGGTTGGGGACTTTTGGGATAGCATTGGAAATGTAAATGAAATAAATACCTAATAAAATCAAACCAAAACAAAATGCAAACTTGTACAGATATTTTGGAAATCAATGTGTCTGTTTCTCCAAACATTAGGAATAGTTCAATCTCAATACCTAGCTATTCCAGTCCTGGACATATATCCAAAGAATGCTACCTCATGCTACATAGACACTTAACTATGTTCATAGCAGTTTTATTCTTAATAGCCAAAAACCTTGTACTCAGCATGGGCAAGGACATAAGCAATAGAAACAAAGGCTACTTGGCATCATCATAAACCAGTTCTCCCACCACAGCAAGTCATGGGTGCCACATCACACCAGAAAAGCTAGTCTTAGGTTTAAAATCACTTTAGAGGACATTAAGAAGGACATAAATAATTCCCTTAAAGAAATACAGGAGAACACAGGTAAAAAGGTAAAAGCCTTTATAGGGGAAACACAAAAATCTCCTAAAGAATTACAGGAAAATGCAACCAAACAGGTGAAGGAATTGAACAAAACCATTCAGGATATAAAATTGGAAATAGAAACAATAAAGAAATCACAAAGGGAGACAACCCTAGGGATAGAAAGCCTAGGAAAGAGATCAGGAGTCATAGATGCAAACATCACCAACAGAATACAAGAAATAGAAGAGAGAATCTAAGGTACAGAGGATAGCATAGAAAACATTGATACAACAGTCAAAGAAAATGCAAAATGCAAGAAGCTCCTTACCCAAAACATGCAAGAAATGCAAGACACATTGAGAAGACCAAACCTAAGGATAATAGGTATAGAAGATCTCAGAAGATGGAAAGAACCTCCATCCTCATGGAGGGTAGGATTAATATAACAAAAATGGCCTTCTTGCAGAAAGCACTATAAAGTTTCAGTTCAATCCCCATCAAAATTCTAACTCAATATAGAGTTAGAAAGAATAATTTGCAAATTCATTTGGAATAACAAACAAAGAAACAAACAAACAAACAAAAAAAAACCAAGATAGCAAAAACTATTCTCAACAATAAAAGAACTTCTGGGGGCATCACTATCTCTGAGCTCAAGCTGTATTACAGAACAATAGTAAAAAATAAATAAGATATTGGTACAGAGAAAAGCAGGAAGATTAATGGAATAAAATTTAAGACCCAGAAATGAACTTATACACCTATGGTCACTTGATCTTTGACAAAGAATCTAAACCCATCCAGTGAAAAAGAGACAGCATTTTCAACAAATGGTACTTGTTCAACTGGTGGACAGCATGTAAAAGAATGCACATCAATCCATTTTTTTTTCTATTTGTACAAAATTCACGTCCAAGTAGATCAATGACCTCCACATAAAATCAGATACACTTAAACTAATAGAAGAGAAAGTGGGGAAGAATCTCAAACACATGAGCACAGGGGAAAATTTATTGAACAGAACAACAATGGATTATGCTCTGATTATTATGTGTCGGGAGGAATTTCTTTTCTGGTCCAGTCTATTTGGAGTTCTGTAGGCTTCTTGTATGTTCATGGGTATCTCTTCCTTTAGATTTGGGAAGTTTTCTTCAATAATCTTGTTGAAGATGTTTGCTGGTCCTTTGAGTTGAAAATCTTCATTCTCATCCACTCCTATTATCTGTAGGTTCGGTCTTCTCATTGTGTCCTGGATTTCCTGGATGTTTTGAGTTAGGATCTTTTTGCATTTTCCATTTTCTTTGATTGTTGTGCCGATGTTCTCTATGGAATCTTCTGCACCTGAGATTCTCTCTTCCATTTCTTGTATTCTGTTGCTGATGCTCGCATCTATGGTTCCAGATTTCTTTCCTAGTGTTTCTATCTCCACTGTTGCCTCACTTTGGGTTTTCTTTATTGTGCCTACTTCCCTTTTTAGGTCTTGGATGGTTTTATTCAATTCCATCACCTGTTTGGTTGTGTTTTCCTGCAATTCTTTAAGGGATTTTGTGTTTCCTCTTTAATGTCTTCTACCTGTTTAGCAGTGTTCTCCTGTATTTCTTTAAGTGAGTTATTTAAGTCCTTCTTGATGTCCTCTCCCATCATCATGAGATATGCTTTTAAATCCAGGTCTAGCTTTTCAGGTGTGTTAGGGTGCCCTGGACTGGGTGAAGTGGGAGTGCTGGGTTCTGATGATGGTGAGTAGTCCTGGTTTCTGTTAGTAAGATTCTTACGTTTACCTTTCGCCATCTGGTAATCTCTGGAGTTAATTGTTATAGTTGTCTCTGTTTAGAGATTGTTCCTCTGGTGATTTTGTTACACTATATCAGCAGACCAGGGAGACTAGCTCTCTTCCCTGAGTTTCAGTGGTCAGAGCAGTCTCTGCAGGCAAGCTCTCCTCTTTCAGGGAGGTGCACAGTTATCTGGTGTTTGGACCTCCTCTTGGCTGAAGATGAAGGCCCAAAACAGGATCTTTCCCAGAAGCTGTGTTGCTTTGGCCTGCAGACTGCCCGCTGCGGAGTCCCAGAATCAAGGTGGCCCCCGCGGAACGTGAGGCAGAAGCCTCCCGGGCTGTGCGGACACCTGTGCTCTGACCAGGAAGGTGGCAGGTTGTCTGTAGCCGAAAATGGCGCCGCCTCAGAGGCTCTGTGGCTCTCGCCCGTTCCAGCAGCTGCTGGCCTCTGTGTTCCACACTCTCACCCGCAGACCGCCGGCCGCGGAGTCCCGGAACCAAGGTGGCCCCCACGGAACGTGAGGCAGAAGCCTCACGGGCAGGGTGGACCCCTGTGCTCTCACCAGGAAGGTGGCCGGTTGTCTGGAGCCAGAAATGGCGCCGCCTCAGAGCTCATCAATAGATAAATGTGACCTCATACAATTGCAAAGCATGAAAGGCATATGGGCATATATAAAGTAAAGTTAGGATAAGGTGAGGTTTTTAACCACCACACATCAGAGCCAGAGTGTTTATTATGTATAATAAAGTACAGAAGTGTTTAACTAGTGTCCATAGGATCTCTGTGGTAAATCAATCTCAGGCTATAAAGAGTTGTTGAAGAAAGAAGCCCCAGTTGCTAATCTTTTCCTTGTCTTGTCCATGGCTTTAGCTCAAGCATAATATGATAAGATTTGTGATATCTAGTTTCTTTTCCCATCAATTAACAATTTTGTTCTATCAGTGATTAAATGACTAACAATAGTGGTGAATAGAGCTTATTTTAGTGTGTAGTAGTAATAAGTATTTTTTTCTGTCACAATGCTATTTATTTCAGACACTTGCTTTTTATAAACAGGACAATTGAAATGATAGTGTCTGAGTCATACAAGACACACACAATCACATACAGAGAGACACATAAGCACACACACACACACACAGATAGAGACACAGAGACAAAGAGACACAGACAAAGATACAGATAGACAGACACAGAGACAGGTCTGAATGTCCACGGGAAATTCAATAAAAGTTTAAAAGCATGAGGCCTTTCAGGACTTTACCTTTTTAATATACTCATAATATATTCATTTCACAGAATATTCAATTTTAAATAATGTCCAGTACTATATTTTTCAATTTACTAGGAAACATTCATGAAAAGATCACTGTCTTAAGGTGAATAATTTTAACCATTCAAGATCCATTTTATTTTTATGAGCACCTGCCTATGGTTCAATTGTCATGTCTGAACTTGTGTTTTTAGGTTTTGTTAAGTCTTGCTACATTTTCACTAACAACTTTGAAAGCTTATTGGGGTTGTAGACTCTGTAAACATGAAAAAACTAATTAAAATGGAATAATAACTTTTGCCAGGCTGCATTTTTCTTATCTCATATGAATTTTGAAGCATACTGTGCACAACTATATAAAACTCTGTATTATAAGAAAACACACATTTGCTCTAGTGATTACTTTTTCAAAAGACAGTTTCTGGCAGCTGGAGGCACTCACACTTTTGAAACATTCTTATAGAAATTTTACTCTATTCTAAATGTAAAACTTTTCCTGGAAAGAAATAAGATTTGTTATTTCAGATCCTACTCAAATTTATGAATAAATAATAGGGTTTACATGTAATGTAGACAGTGCTAATTGTAAAGATAGCTTATATTTAAATTTGTAATTTGTATTAAAAGTCAAAGAAACTATAGTTTTTTTTCAATCTAGATATTTTAACTGATTCCCCACTATATATCAGATATTATGCTAAACACTAAACTCATGAAACATAAATGATAATTAAGGTTTATTTTTACAAGGCTTATTTCATAAAATATTAGAAATAATCACATGAATAAATAATATTCCTGATCAAAAATGGTTCATTGTAGAAAATATGAAGTAAAATGAATCAGAATATAGAAATAAATCATATTTCAGGACCAGAGAAGGATGTCACAAAAAGGGAAGATTTTCTGACTTTTGAAAGACAAGGTATTGAAGTAATATTGGCTATAAGAAGTAGCACACGTTTAAGCATTAGAAATAGCATATCCACTAGCTTACAGATGTACAATAACATAACAACATACTTCAGAAGAGATATTGATATGTTGAGTGTAAAAAGAAAGTGAAACTTTAAAATATCAAGATCCACATCTTGTATGTCTCTTTATAATAAGTACATTAAACTATTTTCTGCTGCTGTTTTGTTCATTTAGTTGAGGTGATTTGGTTTGGTTTAACATTTCACAATTTCTTCTCTGACCCACTCATCATTCAGAAAAATTTAATTTCCATGACTTTACACATTACAGCTTTGTTTGCTAATCATTTCAAGTTTATTGCACAATGGCCAGATATGATATATGAGATTATTTCATTTCTTCTATATTTGTTAAAATTTACTTTGTGTTACAGCATATAGTCTAATCTGTGTTAACTAGAATGTATATTCTTTGGCATTTGAATAGAATAGTATATAGATATCTGTTGGTTATAGTTTATGTAAAATGTCATTTATTTTGACATTTCTCTATTTTGTTGGCCAGATGATCTATTTATTGGATTCCTGTCTATGATAAATTATGCTCTTGAAGTTTTACATCCCTGGGTTCCATTAGGTAGTTCTCATGAGAGAATATTTTTATAAAACTACTCAATTTTATTGGAGACATGCTGATTTATTCACTAATGATTTTTGTTTCTATGACATTTCCTGTTATTCTGGACTTCATTTTTTAATTTGTCTATCTGACATGATCATGTGGCTTTCATTTTATTGGAACAGAAAATGTACGAGGTCTGGTAAAGCTGCTGGATGAGCTGTTCAAATCAATCAGGGAAGTATAGCATTGAAACCACAGGTCTAACGCTCAACTAGGCAAACAGGGGCTCAGGAATGAAGAAGATTCATACCCACAGGCCTGGAAATAAGCTTTGGTTTTTTTTTTGTTGTTGTTGTTGTTTGTTTGTTTGTTTGTTTTTTCAGATTGTTGAGAACTGGGTGAAGGGAGAAAGAAAAAGAATGTCTTACTCAAGAAAAGTGGCTCATGCCAAAAAAAAAAAAAAAAAAAAAAGTTTGACAGTTGTAGGTTTAGAGTTTCACAAGTGTTTTTGGCAAGTGTACAGAAAACAGTTGCACTATGAGTAAAGAGAGTGAAAATATTTAATGTATGTTAATTGAGTTAATTACTAGAGTTTATTAGACATAGTTTGTATGAAAGAAGTTTGTAGATAGCAATAAGGACAGTATTACTGTATAACTGCTTCTCAATTTGTCTGAGTTAGTCACTTTATTTCTCACATTCATAATCTGGGAAAATATAGGAACATAGATTGTGAGATTTTATTAAGATATTTTAAAGTATTCATCTAACATTATAATAGATATGTAGCATTATTTTCAACTGTCCTTTATTAAAAACATGATTCCTTACAAATATGTATTCTTCTTTAAAAGATAAGGGGCTGAAGTTGTAAGAATATAGGCATGTATATGATCAGTATGCATACGTACATGTGCAACATTGCAAAATTATTTAAAACACAGAAATTATATTTCTTAAAAATGATAATGAGAGTATCTTATTGAATTAGTATAGTTTCAAGAACCAACAAGTCAATTGACATAAATGATTTACATAAGGGTAATATATTTTAGGACACAGTTTTGTAAGACCAATAAAGAAATAGTGTTATTCCAAAATTAGTAGAGCAATATTTACTTTAATATAAACTTCAAAAGGAACACAAATGAACAACAGACTTAAATGAAGTATTGAAAATGCAGTTTCTTTTCATAGGCATTGATAATAAATGAATAAAGAGAGAACAATCATGTTTTATGGATGGGGGAGAATATTTCTTGCCCTCCAGTTAAACCTAAACATCAGGATCTCTAAGAGTTTTATTAAGTCATTGAATGTTTTGTCCTTTCTCTAAATGTGACCACATCGAATTCAACATTCTCCTATTTTCTTTTAGGATTACTTGTTTCTTTAATTGACTTCTGGAGTGAAGACATAGTGGGCAAGTATAGCCTGTTAGCAATATGAAGTCCCAGGCTATGGTACTAAAACTCGAGTAATAATGGCATCAATGTCATACTTCTATGGTGATTTTTAAAATATTTTAGCATAAACACATGATAAATTTTCTTAAAAGTTTTCTCCATGTGTATTTACATGACCTTGTTGTTTTCTCTTTGCCTCTCTTTATTTGTTGTATTGTGGTTGTAGATTTATGTATGATTAATTGTCTTTTCATGGCTAAATGGAACCAAATTTATTATGGTGAATTACATTTTATGTGGTTATTCTTCTATTTAAGTATTAAACTAAGGATACTGGTGTTATAATCAACAAAAAAATTGGCTCACAGTTGTCTTTGTCAATTCCTTATGCAGCTTTGTTATGAGGTAATAATAGTTTTTGCAGAATTAGTATAGAAGCTATTTGAGTTCCTATTTCATGGAACTATTTGAGGTACATTAGTGCTATTTAATAAGCACTATAGAATTCATGTGGACATATTATTTACTTTGTTTTGAGAACATGAATTTGTGCTTCATTTCATATTCATTATTGATGTTTCAGCTTTATTTTAATCTTTTCTTAATTGTTATCTATAATATATGTACAAACATTAGTGCTTTTATACAAGATTTTCCAATTTGTCATAGTATTTTTCCAAACACTCTCTGATAATCCTGTCGTATCTATTATATCAGTCGTATTATTTCAGTTGTATCTATTATAATATCCTTTTATATATACAATTAGGAAAACAAAGTTATTGCAAACAGCTCAGCTAATTAGAAATAAAATCAATATCAGAAATAAAACTACAATGATAGAAGAATTGATTAGTCCCTAAGACATACCAATCTTATATATGCATACAGTGACTTAATTTGTATATATAAAATTTTTTCTCACTAATGAAATCAGTAGCCCTAAAAGTAATAACTAAAATATAAAACTCTACCAAATTTGCTCTACTTAATATTTAAACATTCTAAAATACATATTTGTTATAGGATACATAGTTACACTCTTCCCCATCGTCCAAAAATAGAACTTAACAACAATTGTATAAAGCTAAACTTATACCAAATTAAAGTTATTTAAAATCAATGTAATAATTAAACACAATGAGCAATCACAAAAGAACTGACACAGTATGTACTCACTGATAAGTGGATATTAGGCCAGAAACACCCCCCCCAAGATATAAGATACAATTTGCAAAACACATGAAACTCAAGAAGAACGAAGACCAAACCGTGGACACTTTGCCCCTTCTTAGAATTGGGAACAAAACACCCAGGTAAGGAGTTACAGAGACAAAGTTTGGAGCTAAGGCAAAAGGATGGACCATCTAGAAACTGCCATATCCAGGGATCCATCCCATGATCAGCTTCCAAACGCTGACACCATTGCATACACTAGCAAGATTTTGATGAAAGGACCCAGATATAGCTGTCTCTTGTGAGACTATGCCGGGGCCTAGCAAACACAGAAGTGGATGCTCACAGTCAGCTATTGGATGGATCACAGGGCCCCCAATGGAGGAGCTAGAGAAAGTAACCAAGGAGCTAAAGGGATTTGCAACCCTATAGGTGGAACAACAATATGAACTAACCAATACCCCCCAGAGCTCGTGTCTCTAGCTGCATATGCATTAGAAGATGGCCTAGTTGGCCATCATTGGGAAGAGAAGCCCATTGGTCATGCAAAATTTATATGCCTTAGTACAGGGGAATGCCCGGGCCAAGAAGTGGGAGTGGGTGGGTAGGAGAGTGGGGGGGGGGTAGGGTATGGGGTACTTTTGGGATAGCATTGGAAATGTAAATGAAATAAATACCTAATAAAAAATTTAGCATATCTGAATCAGAAAACATATAGCCAATTTTATATTATGATCAAGTTGGTTTTATGCCAAGAAAGAAAGGTGGTTAAATATTAGAGAATCAAAACATGAGGCTGGCAGGAAGTCTCAACATTTGAAGTCATTTGCTGTCCAGTCTGAATATCTGAGTTAGATGATCAGGACTCACATGTTAGAATAAAAGAATCAACTTCTGGTTTTTGTCCTCTGACTGGTATATATTTATTGCAGCATATGCACAACTATACATCCTCATCTCCACATAAACAATAGTCTAAATGACAGAAAAGAAAATCATGTATTTACTACCTTAACATAATAAAAATATAAATCTAGCTCATACGTAACATCATTAGACAATTTCGAACAAAATTTTCCTCTGAAAAACTGTTTCAAATATTCAAATTGAAAAGTTTCTCGATCCGAGATACTAAGTATATAAATTTTTTTAAGGTTTTTTTTTCTCTTATTTTTTTTTATTACGTATTTTCCTCAATTACATTTCCAATGCTTTCCCAAAAGTCTCCCACACCCTCCCCCCCCCCACTCCCCTACCCACCTATTCCCATTTTTTGGCCCTGGCGTTCCCCTGTACTGGGGCATATAAAGTTTGCCTGTCCAGTGGGCCTCTCTTTCCAGTGATTGCATACACTAGCAAGCGTTTGGTGCAAGGACCGTGATATAGCCGTCTCTTGTGAGACTAGGCCGGGGCCTAACAAACACAGAAGTGGATGCTCACAGTCAACTATTGGATAGAGCACAGGGTCCCCAATGGAGGAGCTAGAGAAAGTACCCAAGGAGCTAAAGAGATCTGCAACCCTGAAGGTGCAACATTATGAACTAACCAGTATCCCGCAGCTCTTGACTCTAGCTGCATAAATTTTATTTTTAATTACAAATTTTTGAGATTTAAGTAAGAATGACAATCATATTAGCTAAAATATAAAATCTGATGTTTATTTAAGTAAACAATTTCAGATATATTTATTTAAGTAAACAATTTTCAGTATGAGGAAAGTTGTGTTAGCAATTTGGAAAAAAGTATATTGAAAAAGAATGAAAAGTGAAGGTGATATTTGCAAATATATGATTACATCCAAAATTTTAAAGGTATCAATTTTCTGCAAATTGATCTAGAGTTATATGTAATATATGTTGAATTCAACAGATTTTGAAAGCATCTAGGTAACATTACTGAAAAAGATCATACTTTTGGGACTGAAGCGATTCCTCTGCAGTTAAGAGCACTTGATTCTCCTCCAGAGTCAGCACCTTCATATAGCATATTAACTTTAACTCAATATCCAAGTGATCTTTTGCCCTTTTATGGCTGTAGCATTCACGTTTCCTTCACATGCCACTTAACTCATATAATGTCACAGTGTTTGTGTGCATATGTGTGTGTATGTGTATGCATATAAATGTATGTATGTATTCATACCGCATATAACTGATTTTTGATACAGCAATAAGAAAGGAATTTTGTAATATTCAGGGAAATGGATAGAACTAAGAACCATCATATTTAAAAATGTCAGCCATTCTCAAAACGAAACAAAACAAAACAAACAAAACAAAATGAAACAGTTTTTTCCTTACATGTGGAAAAAATTCACAGACATGAACACAAGCAAACATATATACACTCAGAGTATAGGTAATAGGACAGCGTTGAATGATAATATCATTGTAAATTCAATATTTTATGCAATATATACAGTGGATAACAACAACAACAACAACAAAAACATGAAGCCTAAATTTATAGCATTCATGTAGAAGTACCTTACTCTTTGTGGAATATTATACTTATCTAAACTCATCAACAGTACAATTTACATTTTGATAAAAAGCTAGTCATGCTTATCTAGCAGTACAAAAATATCGCAATTCTACTTCATCAAAATGTAGATTAATATATGGTGAAATAAGTGCAAAAGAAGAGATGGAAATCAAATAACAGTAAGAATGTCTGAAAACATCATATAAAATCACACTATTAACTATCAACCTGAAACTACTTATAATATAGATACATTGGTATATACATATATAGGTTAAATAAAATTCTCCCATTTAAGCTGGCAATGCTCTCTCTAAGAACCAGGTTACAAAACCTCAGCTCCAGGTATCATAAGGCTTCCGTTCAATTTTTTGTTAGGTATTGTCTAAGAGAACCCCATGCATTTATATTGCCCTTGTTTGCCCTCCAGTGCTGGAAAATAAATTCTTATTGTTGAAGACAGCATGAACTTCAGGCACAGGCCTAGAGAATTCTGAGGTGAAACTGGCCCAGAGGTATAGTTTTTATAGTACCAGAAGCTACCATGTAAACACCCTACTACAAACAACTCCACTCCAGGACATAGTTCTTCAAAAATGATAATGTACATGCAACAAAATCAAATCTCAAATATTCAATAGAGTGTTTTATAATAATTATAGATAGAGTAGTCAATATTTAAAGCTTTACTGCTAATGTATAACAAAACAATGTAAATAACTGGGAATATATCCATAAAATGAGTAAGTCAAATTGTGACAGTGATTGTTTCAAGTAACATGGGAGTTTGAAACAAAGATATTTTGAGAAGATTATTCTTCAGAGAATTACAAAAGAAGAAAATATTATGAAGAATAGTGCTACACTTTCTAGAGTAGTTAGAAAGAAGGAAGAATTGGACAGAAGATGCAACAGAAAGAAGAAAAAGAGTTAAAGAAACATAAATTGTGCTATGATTCAAGCATGAAATATGTCCTAAGCTAATGTTATATGAGAAGCAACAAAATGCAAACACAATACAGCATTCTACTAGCTATCTTCTACTTGTACCTACTTATATATGCTCCACTCTTTTCTGTGACTGGGAGATTAAGCTGTATGGACATCTTTATATAAAGTCTTTGCCCTTCTTATAGAGAATATGGATAGTTATGTGTGCAGGAAAAAGCAACTCTTCATATTTATTCTCAGCAGTCTCTTCCTGAGCAGATACTTCAGACTGATACTCAGCTGCCAGTCATTGTGTCACAAGTTACCCTTTGTCTCATAGTATTTGTGTTCCAGTTAGAATATTTCGAAAAGGATCAGTAGTATAGTCCCATACTTGTCAACCCTCTCTTATTGCTGTTATTTGCAGCTTCCTTTTTACTATTTGTTATATTGTAAGGCATTGTTTTTCAATGAAAATATAGGGAGTTTTATTGGTCATATTAATCTGTCTTTAATCTTCCTTCCATGGTTAGTAGATTAAAAGTCATAAAAGGTCAAGTTAGACAAGACATAGAAAATCCTCAGATAAGCAACACAGGGCAAAGGAAAAGGGCTGCCTTCCATGACACATTAGGGTCTTTTGTCTTTTTTTTTTTTTTTTAACGATCTGTCTATTGTTGGCATATGCATTCTCTCTGTATACAAATTCAACTGGTAGAATATTCATCCCTGTGCTTAAAGAGAATCAACATGGTTTTCAACTAGGTCCACTCATCAGTGCATCCTCCTGCTTCAGTACATAGAAAAAAATATATAAATGTTACCCATTACTATGAGTTTTAAGTTTTTATTGAACATATTTTTCCACACACTACATTGCAATCATCATTTTAGATCATCCATCTCCTCCTCACCTTCACACCTACCCAACACAATGCTTTCTTTTTGTCTCTGTTGAGGAAGAAAAAATCAGAGTAAGGCTATAAAGTCCTAAATGGGATGTTCTCATCAAACACTCCCTTTAGGAATTAGAGATCTACATAGAAGAGAAAGTAGAATAACTATAAGGTTCAGATGGGTGGTTGACACAAAGAAAATGGCACCTTCATGACACAGTAGGCCTGAGGCATATATGATCTCACAGAGACCATGTCAACATGCAAAGAACCTGCACAGGTACAAGCCAGATGGCTCCTACCAATGAAAATGTTATTTTATTTTATTTTATTTTATTATATTATTTATTCTTTTCTTATATATTACAAATCTACAGCAATTTGCCTTCCTTTGTCTCTTTTCAGTCCTCACACCCCCCCTTATTTTCCTCCTTCTCTTGAGAAAAATGGTAGACCTCTATGAACATCAATCAAACATGGCCTATAACATTTAAATAAAACTAGGTACCTGCTCTGATATTAAGGATGGAAAAGTCAACCCAGTAGGAGCAAAAGTGTTGCAAAAGCAAGCAAAATAGTAGAGATAGCCCCTACACACACTTTTAGGAGTTCACAAGAAGATTTCCGGGCTGTGGATATAGGGGAAGAGGGGAGGGAGAGAGCATGCATTCAGCCAGAGTTCCTCTGCTCTAGGCAAGTGGATGTGGGAGGACTGCCAGAGGCTTTCCATGCGGCCCTGGGTGGGCACCTGATTGTGTGAAGCCACTGACCTCACACAGTGGGGGGTGGACAAGTGGCATCCCCCAATACCAGGTTCTTAGTCTCCAAAATCCCACACTGGACATTGGAGAAGCTGAGAACAGAATAGGGGCCCTGGGGTGACACTAGGCCCTGGAGGGGAAAGAAAGAGAAGTCAGGGGAGATCAGGCACTGGGTGGTTCTCACACAGGCGAGTGTCTTTAGTCCAGGCCTTGATGAACAGAGACACTCTATTGTTTTAGAGCTTTATTGTATGAAGGCAGGGGGAAAGAGAGAAGATGAGAAAGAAAGAGAGAGGGGGAGAGAGAGAGAGAGAGAGAGAGAGAGAGAGAGAGAGAGAGAGAGAGAGAGAGAAGCTTAGAGAGAAAGGATGGTAAAATCTTAAGAGAGTAAGAGAACGAGGAGGGGCCAAACAACCCCTCTTATAGTGGGATTGCTATCTTGCTCTTGCTAGGTAACTGTGTGGCGAATCTATCCAGAAGCCCAGAAGCTTGGGACATTGTGTAAGTGATTAAAAGCCACAAAACTCTCCTGTGGGGGCTGTGGGGGCTGTGGGGGCTGTGGGGGCTGTGGGGGCTGTGGGGGCTGTGGGGGCAGTAACTTCAACAGGAGCCTGGGGTCCAGGAGATATGAGGGAATGACTTCTGTACTATGTAGGTGAAAATTACCACCACCAGGTCTTACTGGGGTTCAAGACCTCAACTCGACTGGAGACCAAGCTCTCTGTGCATAGCCCATTGACCTAAAGAAGATGAAGCCTTAAATTATATGCAGATGACCTAGCTCAGTCCTTTGCAGGCTACCTGCCTATTTCTTCAGACTCTACGGTCTCTTATGGGTCCAGGAGAGTTGATTCTGTATGTTTTCTTATGGTATCCTGTCAGAAGCCATATGGGACAAGCTAATAATTAGCAAGTGATCTTCCTGAGATGGACTGCTTCAGGTTATTATATAATCTGTGACAGGTTCACCCATATTAAGCAAGACTGTTAGGGAATTCATTTTAGGAAAGATTCTTGCTATTAATATCCTTTTCCTGTTATTATTAAACATATATAACAATCACTAAGTAATACACGGCCCTTTAGAGCAGATCTCTGCAGATCTATGAAGGTGTACTGTCTTTTAGTGATGGTATATAGGCAAATAGATGGCTTCTTAAGTCTTAATGATGATTCTATAAGAATTCCTAAAATTATATCTGTTAATATTAAGCTCCTTTATAGTGGGACTGCTAATAGGTCCATTTTTGATAGTCAGAATGGCAATGAGAACTCTGCTAGTCTCACAAGTGTCACAACTTAATTGCTCTTAGATAGTAACCAGATGTTCTCCTACTCAAAGCACATTCCAAGAGGTTGTAAAATAATTAACCAAAGGTCATAAAAAGAGAACTAATGATTTATTATAGATGCTAGGCCAAAACATACTGAAAATATTGACTGGCCTTATCTATACAAAACTTCATTAATAACTTATTTATAGTTTTATCCCATCAGTGAACCAGTGGATCTGAGCAGTGATGGTAGTTTAGCCAGATAATTACTCCTAATGGATGTGCATGTAAATATTCTGTTGTAAACATCTATTTCAATTTATGATTTGATTTTTTGTGTGAACTTTTGATGAACTTTGTAACATGCAATTATGTATTCTGAAAAATGTTTAAGTGCTAAAGACAAAGAGTAGAGTCAGAACTGAGCTGAGAATATTTGATCTGTGAGAGGAACTGAGCTCAGAAGTTTTTAGATAGAACACTTTTTAGACCGAACTAAACTCAAGAAGAACTTAGACGTATAGGCATAGCATTAGGAGAAAAGGAATTAAGGAATTGAGAGTAAGAGCATTACTGTGTCATCAGAAGTAGAGAGTAAAATTAGAAGGAAAATGCAGAGTGGAATAACTTAGAAACTATAGGTAACATAAATAACTAAAAGAGCAATGTGCAGAATGTAAAGGAAAGACAAGAAGAAGAAGAAGAAGAAGAAGAAGAAGAAGAAGAAGAAGAAGAAGGAGGAGGAGGAGAAGAAGAAGAAAAGAAGAAGAAGAAGAAGAAGAAGAAGAAGAAGAAGAAGAAGAAGAAGAAGAAGAAGAAGAAGAAGAAGAAGAAGAAGAAGAAGAAGAAGAAGAAGAAGAAGAAGAAGCAGCTGAGACCTGAAAGGTCAGGCAGTTTCTCCTTACCATGAGGCAGAATGGGTCCTTCTTAATAACAAGGCAGTCTGTGTCTTATTAAAAGGAACAAACCTTTTTATTTTCTTGCAAACTTGGGTTTAATTCATTTAACATTAAAATAGTAGAAGCCTTTTCTTTCTCTATGCAATAAAGATTGGAGCTCATTTTATCATCTAGAATGAGTGAGTTCTTTCTGCACCAATGTGTGCTCATTTGCTTCATATGCATATGTAAGTACGAATGTGTGTGTGTGTGTGTGTATGTAAGTATGTAATTGTGAGAATGTGTGAATGTGTGTTTGTGTGTGTGTGTGTACATAGGTGTAAGAATGCATGCAAGCTGACCCCAATGGGTTTGAATAGAAATGTATAAATGCACATGTGTGAATCTGTATATGAACTTAATGTGAGTTTATGAATATTTGCTTATGTAAACATTTTTCCTTCTGAGAGCATTATTCTCTTCTCCTGGTTCAATGGAAGTCTATTGCTCCAAACTTCCCCCAGCCCATCTGGACAAAAAGTCAAAGGTTCTAGTAATTAACCCTTTACTTGATCTATCTCCTGCTGTTTTAGTATGAGGTGCTAAATGCCAGAGACTACAGTTTCTGGCCTCAGAGGGACACAGAAGGAAGGTCAGCTACAGTAGCATAGTAACTTAGATTTAGATAAGTAAACATTTTTTTTTTATTTTAGAGCAACCCCAAATATCTTTTAAGACAAAGTATTACCCCCGAATTTTGTAATACAAAGTTGTACCCTCCACCAATGCTCTTCCCCCTCAACTGCCTCAAAAAGAAAGACAAGAAAGAAGATTCCCTGCCAAGGCTGGCCTGTGACAATATCCTTTATGGCTCCTACAATAATTGCCATGACACTTCTACATTATCCCATAAACTCTGCAAATGTTTGGCTGTGGAAAGTATACATCTGTTTCCGCATATTGCTGGATGGAGCTTCTCTAATGAAAATTAGGTTAGACACCAATCTATAATGTAAGAGTATAGCAGAACAGCATTTGCATAATTGGGAGCCATTTTATTGAGGTCTCTTTTTTTGCCAATAGTGTTTGGTCCTATTCTATGTCTCTATGCTATCCAGCTTCTGGGTATTAGCCTTCTGGGAAGTGTCAGGGGTAGGCTACTTCTCATAACATGGGTCTCAAGTTGGACTAATCATTGGTTGGCCACTACCACAAGTTCTGTTCCACCCTTACTCCAGCACAACTTGGAGGCAGGACAAAGGCTTTGTGACTGGATTGTTTTCCCAATACCTCCACTAGTATTCTTGCCTACTTGCAGGAGATGGCCAGTTCGTACTCCATATACCTCACTGCTATGTATCTTAGCTAGCTAGGGTCACTCTCCTAGATTTCCAGGAGTTCAAATTGTACTAGGATTCTATCTCATCACCAAAGTGCCTACCAATTCCTCTTCTTTCTCCCAGTACTGTTTTTTCCATCTTTTTCCCATGTGTCCCTGCCCACAGCCACCCCCTTAAATCTATGATATCTATGCTATGATCTTTTTCCAGGAAGATTCATGCAGTCCTCCTTGAGAGCTCCTAGTTACTTAGCTTCCTCTGAGTCTGTGGATTATGGCATTATTTTCAATTTTCACTGAATATCCACTTACATGTGAGTATATACCATGTTTGTCTTTCTGAGTCTGGGTTACCTGAATCAGGGTCATTTCTTTTCAAGTCCTATCCATTTATTGGCAAGTTTTATGATGTCATTTTTTTCCTTTTTTTTTAATTGGAAGTGTTATTTATTTACATTTCAAATGTTATCCCTTTCGCAGTCCCGCCCAAGAAAACCTCTACCCCATCCCCCCTCCTCCTGCTTCTATGAGGGTGTTCTCCCTTATCTACCCACTCCTGCCTCCCCAGACTGGCATTCCCCTACACTGGTCCTGACAAGCACAGGACCAAGTTCCTGTCCTCTCACTGATGACCAACAACGCCATCCTCTGGTACCTATGTAGCTGGAACCATGAGTCCCTTCATGTGTACTCTTTGGTTGGTGGTTTAGTCCCTAGGAGCTATAGGGGGTCTGGTTATGTTAGTATTGTTGTTGTTCCTATGGGGTTGTGAACCCCTTTAGCTCCTTCAGTCCTTTCTCTAACTCCTCTATTGGGGACCACATGCTTTGTCCAATGGTTGGCAGTGACCATGTGCCTCTGTACTGGCCAGGATCTCTGGCATAGCTTCTCAGGAGACAGCTATATCAGGTTACTGTCAGCATGCACTTCTTTGCATCCAAAAAAGTGTCTGGGTTTGGTGACTGTATATGGGATAGATCCCCAGGTGGGGCAGTCTCTCGATGGCCTTTCCTTCAGTCTCCACTCCACACATTTTTGATTAATATGTTCATATTTGTATTAAGTATTTACTTTATTTACATTTCAAATGTTGTTCCCTTCCCTGGTTTTCACTCTGAAAACATCCTATACCCTTCCCCTCACCCTGCTCACCATCCCACCCACACCCAATTCCTGGCCCTGGAATTCCCCTACACTGGGGGCATAGAGCCTTCACAGGACCATGGGCCTCTCCTCCCACTGATGACCAACTAGGCCATCCTCTGCTACATATGCAGCTGGAGCCATGAGTCCCACCATGTGCACTCTTTGTTTGGTGATTTAGTTCCTGAGAGCTCTGAGGGTACTGGTTAGTTCATGTTGTTGTTCCTCCTATGAGCTTGCTAACCCCTTCATCTCCTTGAGTCCTTTCTCTAACTCCTTCATTGGGGAACCTGTGGTCAGTCCAGTGGTAGGCTTTGAGGATATACCTCTGTATTTGTGAGACACTGGTATAGCCTCTCTGGAGTCAGCTATATCAGGCTCCGGTCAGCAAGCAATTGTTGGCATCCACAATAGTGTCTGTGTTTGATGACTGATTATGAGATAGGTTCCCAGGTGGGGCAGTCTCTTGATGATCATTCCTTCAGTCTCTGCTTCACACTTTGTCTCTGAAACACCTTCAATGGGTATTTTGTTCCCCCTTCAAAGAAGGAGCAAAGTATACACACTTTGATTTTCCTTCTTCTTGAGTTGCATGTGGTTTGTGAATTTTATCTTGGGTATTCCAAGCTTCTAGGCAAATACCACTTTTCAGTGTCTACACTTTTGTCACCATGTTTCCTCCTGTGAGTATTTTGTTTACCCTCCTAAAAAGGACTGATGCATCCATACTTTGTTCTGCCTTCTTCTTGAGTTTCATGTGGTCTGTAAATTTTATTTTCAGTATTCAAAGCTTTTGGGCTAATATCCACATATCAGGGAGTATATACCATGTGTTTTCTTTTTTTTTTTTTGATTGGGTTATCTCACTCAGGATGATGTTTTATAGTTCCATCATTTTGCCTGCAAACTTCATGAAGTCATTGTTTTTAATAGCTGAGTAGTATTACATTGTGTATATGTACCATATTTCCTGTATCCATTCCTCTGTTGAGGGACATCTCAGTTCTTTCCAGCTATTATAAATAGATTAATATTAATCTAATATTAATAGTAATATAAATAGATTAATGGATTAACAGATAAATAGATTGACAGATTATTATTAATATTAAAATAGATTAGTATATAATCTCGTTCTTTCTGCCTATTATAAATAAGGCTGCTATAAACATAGTGGAGCATGTGTCCTTGTTATATGTTGGAACATCTTTTTGGTATATGACCAGGAGTGGTATAACTAGGTTATACTATGTTACATACATAGGATGTACTATGTCCAATTTTCTGAGGAACTGCTAGACTGATTTCCAGAGTAGTTGTGCCAACTTGCAATCCTACCAGCAATGGAGAACATACAGAGGTTATAGGCACAAGCCATGACTTTACAGTTGACTGCTAACCTGGCTAAGACCCCATTGTGCTGGTGACAGGACTAGCAGCTGTTGTATCTGGAGATGTCATACTCATTCTCCACATCCTGGCTAGCATCTGCTGTCACCTGAGTTTTTGATCTTAGCTATTCTGAGTGGTGTGATGTGAAATCTCAGGGCCATTTTGATTTGTATTTTCCTGATGACTGGAGATGTTGAACATTTCTTTAGGCACTTCTCAGTCATTCAATATTCCTCAGAGGAGAATTCTTGGTTTACCTCTCTACCCCATTTTTAATAGGGTTATTTGATTTCTGTAGTCTAACTTCTAAAGTTATTTTACATATTGGATATTAGCCCTCTAATGGATGTAGGGTTAGTGACATCTTTTCCCAATCTCTTGGTTGCCATTTTGTCCTATCAGACTTAATTGGGTTTCTTCACATACAGACTTGTGATTTTCAAGTTTAAAGATTGACTTGATGGTCTTTCACAGGTTCCTTAGTTCTTCATTCCTTATCCTACTGACTCCTAAGACACAAAATATTCTAATATTCATCAATAGGACCTTCTTCTGTCTCATCAAAGCTACTTCTAATCTTTCTGGCAAATCTTTCATTTTAGATATTAGAATTTTAACTGCAGAATAAGCACAATATTTTTTTCATTGTAATTCTTTTTTTTAAGCCACAAACCAGATTTGGTATAATATTTTATAAGAGCAGAAAACAAACCCAAGTACTATACACTAACAACATACTACAATCCAGGGAAGAGCGCACACAGAGGTTATAAGCACAAGCCAAGTTTTTACAGTTGACTGCTAACCTGGCTATGACCCTGCTGTGCTGGTGACAGGAATAGCAACTGTTGTATCTGGAAATGTCATACTCCTATTGCAGCAAAACACACAGGACACTTTTTTTTCAATATTCACACAAGAGTAGGAGGCCACTCCCAGTGTTCAGCCATCACAAGGAGCAGAGGTGGACTTTTCCTGGCCTCACTGACTTTTCCCAAAATGCTTGTGCTTAAGCATCAACTAACTTACAATATCCCATAATTTCTGGGTGAGAAAGGCTCCTTCAAAGGCAGAGGTGTGTATTTCCATCAGTCTCAGTGCCAGCTACAGCTCTGTTGATCACAACACAGGAGTGTGCGATGCCGGCAGCTAGCCCAAACTTAAGAGAACTGTCCTTTATCCTTTGAGGCTTTTAGTTAAGATCTTGTTTTTATGAACACACTTGGGGCACAGAATGTTGTCTTCTGGGTCTGGGGGTGGAAATGTGCACGCTGGAAGCAAGAAGAGGGCAATCTCTTTTTGATCAGGCACCCAGGCTTGTCCATTGGGGAACTGCAGCTGAAACCAACCACTTGAGTTCCCAGGAAGATTTTGTCCCATGATCCACACACCACATTTTCCCCATAGCACTGCCTCAAAGTTTTTAGCATTGGCTGCAATTCTGGCCCAAGATGCCAACACTGCCTCGGAGGCAGATGTAGTCACATCTGTGGTGCTGACTTCCTCATAGAGCATAGGAGAATCAATGAGGGCAGGTATCTTCTCCTCTGGTACAGTGACAATTTCAAGGGGAACTGTTACCTGAGAATCTTCCTCCATTTGGGCTTCAGTTTTGTTTCATTTTGTTTTGTTTTGTTTTGTTTTGTTTTTTTTTCAAAATGTCTTCAACCTGGCCTCTTTGGCTGAGTCAGGAATATTCTTCAACTTGGGCTGGCCTTTACTGCACAGCTTCATCTCTTGACACCATGCCAGCAAAATATCCCTGTAAATCAGGTACACTGGCAGCAGATGTTGTAGAAAAGGAAGAATTGAAAACCTTCCTATGAGTGTGTCCTGGTGTCTCAGTATCTTGTGCTTATTTTTCCTTTGGTTTACAACCATTATCTTACTTTGATTTTTAAAATTTTGTTTTGTTTTGTTTTGTTTTGGGGGGTTGTTTTGTTGTTGTTGTTGTTGTTGTTGTTGTTGTTGTTGTTGTTGTTTCCCCTTGCTTTTGTCTTGGCAGAAAACTTGCTCGGTTGACTAGGCATATGGCATCCCACTTCTTCCCTAGGCTCATCTGTGCTCTGCTTCTTCCAGCAGTTTCCATCCTGAGGTTAGATGAAACCTCTGAAATCCCAGTTTCCTCATTGTAATTCTTAATGCCTTTTTGTATTCTTAACTTCTTATGCTCTGTGTTGCTGGTTTGTTTTAGGTAATCAATGATATTTAAAAGGGTTGATTTAGTATTTGCCTGGTTATTTCAATTTCTAAGGTAACTAGAGGAAACAACAGTCTGTCTGTTACCTTGCACCATTCGTGGGAATACAGTTTCTCACACTTCCCCATGCTTTAGAAATTTCTTTTGGTAAAAGGTAGACTTTAGAAAACTGCAATGTAATAATTATATAAATTAAAGTTTAGGGTTTTTATTGTTTGTTTGTTTTTTCATGTTGGCTTTCTAGTCATTAACTCAATCAGTTTTCAAGTATGGATGAAACTTAGTTTATTTTTTTCTCATATATTGAGTTGAAATAGAGACAAAAATTGAAATATGAATGAAAGTTCACACCTATGTTTGTAATAGATGTGGTTCCTACTTAGAATTCATATAGAAATTTTCTTTTACATGACTTTTTAAATTTTATTTTGTATTAGTATACATTTATAGTATAAAGAATTCTTATGAACTTGTAATTTGTACATCCACTATATATTAACCATGAAAAATCTCTTAAAATCCTCTCTCTCTCTCTCTCTCTCTCTCTCTCTCTCTCTCTCTCTCTCTCTCTCTTATATTCTATGCATTGAGCATAGGATACCAAGCACACTAAACTGATCTGTCCTTTGTCTCTCCCTTTATTGATCTTCATCACACATTTTCTTCTGCATTGATCTCCTTCATCTTCCTTAACATACTTCATATAGATAAGAAAGCATTTAATATTTATGTAACAGAATGTGGTGTTACTTAAAAATTATGATAATCCTCCTTTCTACTGTTTTCTGCATTTATTTGTCTTACTTTGTTATGATTAATTCCCTAATGAACAGGGATGTGCATTTACCTCTATTGTAATGTGACTTTCATTACTTTAGGTACATAGTCATCATTGCTATAAAGGATAGTGAGGTAATTATTATTTTGTATTTTTAAGAGCTTTGATGGAGGTTAAATACATGAACAAATGATGAAACAAACAATATAAGTATGCAGAAATTTGTAGAGTTTTAGATGCTATGAAGTTTAAAAAAAAATAAAAAGCTGGGCGTTGGTGGCACATGCCTTTAATCCCAGCACTTGGGAGGCATATACAGGTGGATTTCTGAGTTCATGGCCACCCTGGTCTGTGAAGTGAGTTCCAGGACAGCCAGAGCTACACAGAGAAACCCTGTCTTGAAAAACAAAACAAAACAAAACAAACAAACAAAAAAGAAAACAAAACAAAAGAAAAAAGAAAAAAGAAAAAGAAAAATCAAAGTAATTGAGTAAAGACTGGGTGAGACCAAATTGTGACTATTTTTGCCTGAGCAGTAAAGAAACTTCCTTAGAAGGGTGACATCCTTGCTAACACAGATCTTAAGATTTAATTATTCACACAAATACTTTGGAGAAGAACTTTTGGAGCAGAGGGATATGAGGGGAAAATGGATCCTCTTTGGAATGCTTCTGTGGCTATAGTATAGTTGGGAATGTGGAGGGCATGTGGACTGGCAGGCATGGGCTAGGTTATAAAGTGCCTTCTAGTTGTTTTATGTGTGAGTTTGTAGCTTCCAACAAGCCAGAAGCAGGCTGAGCCAGACCTTGACTTTGTTGCCACTAAGGAGATTACTTAGGGTGGAGCCTGCCTCCCTGGATCACTCTATTGTTCTGCCACTGCTGCTACCTGCTGGGAGTTGGCCTAGCTGTTCTGGAGACTACAAGTGGTCACCTGCAGCTGGGCTCCAAGGATGATTTGGTGGGAATGGGCTTCCCCTCTCCTTTATAAAGCGAACACATGCTCCACTATGTTCATAGCAGCCTTGTTTATAATAGCCAGAAGCTGGAAAGAAACCAGATGCCCCTCAACAGAGGAATGGATACAGAAAATGTGGTACATTTATACAATGGAATACTACTCAGCTATTTAAAAAATGAATTTATGAAATTCCTAGGCAAATGGATGGACCTGGAGGGTATCATCCTGAGTGAAGTAACCCAATCACAAAGGAACTCGCACAATATGTACTCACTGATAAGTGGATATTAGCCCAGAAACTTAGGATACCCAAGATATAAGATAGAACTTGGCAAACGCATGAAATTCAAGAAGAACGAAGACCAAAGTGTGGACACTTTACCCTTTCTTAGAAATGGGATCAAAACACCCATGGAAGGAGTTACAGAGACAAAATTTGGAGCTGTGACGAAAGGATGGACCATCTAGTGATTGCCATATGCAGGGATCCATCCCATAATCAGCTTCCAAATGCTGACACCATTGCATACACTAACAAGATTTTGCTGAAAGGACTCAGATATAGCTCTCTCTTGTGAGACTATGCCGGGGGGGGCCTAGCAAACACAGAAGTGGATGATCACAGTCAGCTATTGGATGGGTCACACGGCCCCCCAATGGAGGAGCTAGAGAAATTTCCCAAGGAGCTAAAGGGAACTGCAACCCTATAGGTGGAACAACAATATGAACTAACCAGTACCCGGGAGCTCTTGTCTTTAGCTGCATATGTATCAAAAGATGGCCTAGTCGGCCATCATTGCAAAGAGAGGCCCATTGGACTTGCAAACTTTATATGCCCCAGTACAGGGGAACACCAGGGCCAAAAAGGGGGAGTGGGTCGGTAGGGGATTTGGGGGGTGGGTATGGGGGACCTTTGGGATAGCATTGAAAATGTAAACGAGAAAAATACCTAATAATAAAAAAAAGAAAAAAAATTTGAGCCTTGATCAGAATACTATCTTGGTTCCATCTCTCTCTCTCTCTTGTCTGCCTAGTTTCCTTTTCTTTCAGCTCCAAGATGCCTCTCAGGCTAGAATCTGGACATGAGAGCCGCAGGCTGGCCCCAACAATTTGACGAACCAACGTAGGGCTTGGGAATGGCAGAGCACAATGGAAGAAACATTACTGGTAGGGAACTCCACAGATAGAAAATTCGTACTGGAGGAACATGAGAAGCAACAGTCAAAAAGGTTGCTAGGTGTGGTATGGTCTAAGCTGGAATAGTACTAAACCTGCATGCTGGATTCACTTAAGTTCAGCAGTGAGATATTGGGAACTAGGAACTCAACAGGCAGGCAGTTGGCTGTAGCTTCCAGAAGCTGCTTTTTAGGCAAGAGAAATAAAAGGGTTTAATAAAAGGGATTTAATAATCAGGCGGATTGGCTGCAGTCAGAAACTGCATCAGGCAGGAGGAAAATAGATTTTTGAAACTCTCCCAGAGACAGAGAGAATCAGGGACTCCCAGCTTTATTCTCTCTGGGCCCTGCAGCAGAAGTTCCCTGCCCTCTCTGTGTTTTTGTCTAAGGGCTTGTCTAATGTCTGGTGTACCTGTTTGTCCACGTGTTCAATTCATGTGTGTTCGTGTCTAGTCCTGTGAATGACTGAATGTTCTGTGTTTTCATGTTAGAAAATAAAAGCGGTTAAAACTTTATCTGCTGGTTTAACAAGAGAGTGGCCACATGCTTTAGCCAGGATTAGGCACAGCAGGAGGGCCCCTGCTGGAAAAACTTTTTTTTTTTTTTGTTTTTGTTTTTGTTTTTTAAAAAGGGAGTTTGCAGCCTCATGGTTTTGGGGCGAAATAGCTGATAGATGTTTTTTTTTTTCCTAAGAAAATTCTCTGCAATTGTGATTATTGCATTTAGCTAATGACAAAGTACTTTTTATTTTATAATTATAGATAGAAAATTTAAAATTCTTTGATTGGTATAAATTTATAAGACTTGTGTAGCCGCTTCATTTGGTTTTTTACTGGTCTTAGAGGTACAATATGCTCTGTGTGTCTTCACCGTAGAGTATTAACTTATAAATTATTGGGTATGATCAAAAAGGCGTAACACTGGTTACTAGAAATTTAGTTTTAAATTGGCAACTCAGGTGTCTTTTCAAACACGTGGCATAAGTGGGCCAAAAAACTGGGCCTCCTAAGACACTTCTAGCTGAGATAATATTTAATGTGATTCTTATCCTAGAAAGCAAGATTATGATAAAATTTAAAGCAAGGTCTCCTTAATGAAGCATTAAAGCTTGCACTGTCATACATTCATAGGTATAAATTGGCAGCCAAATCTCGCAATGTGGTAGTGAAGTTTTAATGTTGATTCTTAAGGTGAAAATTGTTTTGAAATTGGGTTTTGCTTTCCCAATGTTGTAGTTATAGTCTAATATTGCAAAAAACCTTAAAAGTTCTAAAATCTGTCCTCATTACAGGAGGGCCAAAATGCTTGGGTTCGAAAATTTTTTCTTATGTTCGAGTTAATCCAAGTTCAGAGCAGCCTTGGGGAAGTTGGTGCGAAATCTCCTTTGTTTCTCAAACTGTGACTAGGGAAGTTCTGAGAACCTCCCCCATCCCTACCTTCAGGAGAGAATTCCTTTTAGCTGTGAGAGCACCTTTGCAGATGTTGTTCTAAAAAGAGTATAAATTCTAAGTTAATAAAAAAGGTCAATCAGGCTGTAGAATTTATCAGGACATTGCGATTTGACTTGCCTACATTATATAAAGTTATTATAGATTTAAAAGTTTGTTTTTTTCCTTTGTATCCTAATAATTATAAAAGGTTTTGCTTCTAGTGAACTGATAATCACTGGAAAATTTTGCCTCTAGGTTTGGCTTTATACTATATAAGAAATTTTTATTGTCTGCTTCAATGAAAGAAGGTAAGAGTTTGAATCTTTCAGTGTATATTGTTTCCTAAGTGGAAAGTATTTTATTAGCTAATGCCTCTCAAGGGCGAGGCTGAGGTGGCGTTCACCTCAAAGCACAGTTTCAGCATCCTATTAAGCCGCTGTGGTGCTAACAAAGAATTATAAGATAAATTCATATGGTTTGGGATAACTATAACAAAAATTGTGTCTTATAAATTTGACTAAGTGTCTGTTCCGTGTTCAGAACAACAATTAAATTGGTCATTACAGAATATTAATAATTGACCTATTGCATACCATCATTTTAAATAATAATAGATAAGTTAAAATTTGTTTTTATGTGTGCTTTTGTATCTTCTATAAATTCATGCATGCATGCATCCCAGTTACTGTGTTTAAAAACAACCCCTCTATGGGAAATAAGTAGATGTGAATTGGATCACACGCTTATTCTTTGAGTTTCCCCCTGTTTCAGCACAGATAATTAAGTTGTGTGCTGTGGATGGTGTTTGAAAATGCTGAACAATCAAACCTTAATTTGTATATTAATAGTCAATATTATATCTCAGAGCTCACAATTGCTTAAGATTGTTCGTCCCTCCGATGCTATTAATTCTCAAATTTGTAATAGCTTATACATATACAACTCATAAGTAAAAATGCTAGATTTATATCTCAGGCAGATTACAGGCCCTACATAAGAATAATCTCGTTCTTTTTTTAATCAAAACAGTAATGGCTTAAGATAGTATTTTGGTACTTTTAGAGAATGTACATATCAAATTGTGAAAGAGTTGTTCTTGATGTCCTCAGATTCTGTTTCCACATAATAGTATTAATTCTTGAGGAGTTATACTTAATAAATTGCTGCAAATGAATGCTCTTATTTCTGAATAAATTATACACATGTGACTATTAATAACTTTTCAAGCTTTCTAGTTACAACTACTCTTTAAGAGAAACAATTAAAAGTGCAATTAGTCACTACCCATGTTACATGAATACTGACTATAACAGTCAAGTATTTGAGATGTTTTGTCAACAAATTATTAATTCTCAAGGAGAAGATATTGTAGAACTTTAAAACTAGCTTCTTAAAAGACAAAGAAGGGGGAAATTATATCCCTGTGCATATCATTTAGTGCATTCCTGTGCACATTATTTAAATCATACTTTTACTTTAGAATTTTGAAATTTGGATGTCAAGGAATTTAATAAACACCTTATAGTATCTTAAAAGGATCTACTTATTGTCATATGGCTTGATCCTGAATATCTACCTTATTAGGAAATGGAAAAGCATAGGTTTTCTTCACAGAACGCTGCAGAAACATGATGGCTAATTTGTGTGACAAAAGAGGTAAGTTCACTCAGTGCCCTGACATGTTTTCGACCCATCCTTGCTTGCCATCTTTCCAGTTTGGACAAGTGAAGCTGCCTTGCTTCAAGCTTTTAACCTTATGGTAAAAAGAACATCAGAGACTGTGTAATCTGACTTAGAAAGATTAGTGATTCTTCTCTTTCCCTCATGTGACCAGTTATTCTAACTCAATCTTGGACTGGCCTAGTAATAATTCCAGTATTAGAGTATCCCAGGGAAGATAGCAAAAAAAAAAAAATTCTTAAGTTACCTAGCAAAGTTAATTTAGAGCTCAGCCTCCACTGCCAGAGAATCTCTGGCCTTTCTGCTGATTCTCAAAGCCAGCTCCCCCACACCTGAGGCCAGAGCCTAAGCTTAATTGTTGATAGTTTGCAATTGAATCAAGTTCCCCAAAAGAAGCTTTTGTACTGTTGCCTTTCACTGTCTGGACTTTGTTTTCCAAGCAGGTCAGTCAAAGCCCTTCAACCTGAGTGCAGCAGGTATGCATCCCTGCCTCCAACAGCACAGGTGGCAATTTAAAAAATTTTTTTAATTAGGTATTTTACTCATTTACATTTCTAATGCTATCCCAAAAGTCTCCCATACCCCCCCCCACTCCCCTATCCACCCACTCCCACTTTTTGGCCCTGGCATTCCCCTGTACTGGGGCATATAAAGTTTGCAAGTCCAATGTGCCTCTCTTTCCAGTGATGGCCAATTAGGGCATCTTTTGATACATATGTAGCTAGAGTCAAGAGCTCGGGGGTACTGGTTAGTTCATAACGTTGTTCCACCTATAGGGTTGCAAATCCCTTTAGCTCCTTGGGTACTTTCTCTAGCTCCTCCATTGGGGGCCCTCTGATCCATCCAATAGCTGACTGTGAGCATCCACTTCTGTGTTTCCTAGGCCCTGGCATAGTCTCACAAGAGACAACTATATCAGGGTCCTTTCAGCAAAATCTTGCTAGTGTATGCCAATGGTGTCAGCGTTTGGAGGCTGACTATGGGATGGATTCCTGGATATGACAATCTCTAGATGATCCATCCTTTTGTATCAGCTCCAAACTTTGTCTCTGTGACTCCTTCCATGGGTGTTTTGTTCCCAATTCTAAGAAGGGGTAGGTGGCAGTTATTATCTCCATTCAAGAATCATTCCAGTACATATTGTGGCTTTTGGTCTGATTTGGGATTAAGGTTTGCTATGAGTGCCAGACTGTCTAGAAGGACACCCAGATCTCAAAATCATATCAATCTAGACAGAGGTACATGCCAAGAGGCCGTGGTATATTACCAATATACCACAGAGCCATGTAAAGAATTGGAGGCAAAGGTTAATGTCTTAGAAGTAGTAGTCTTAACAATAGGGCAGGATATAGCATATATTAAGGCTAGAAATTTCAGATATTACCAATAGTCACTTGGACACTTGGAACATTGATTAATTGGCCAGAGATTTAAAAATAACCTAAGTGCATTGAATCCCCTTGATTTGGTTCAATATATTATCCTACTTGCTATTAGTATTGGCACTATTTTATTAGTAAAAATATGTTTCCACTCATTTTTAGAGTACTTCTGAGATCTATAGCTATGACAAGGCAGGGCATTCCAGAACTTTGGCAGAAATATAAGAATGGGGGAATGCTATGGACACTCCTGTGAGGTTTACTTCGCAGGCCATAAGGCCTGGGAGCACTCAAGAGGCTAAGAGTTTCACGGAAACTCACCTCCTGGAACTTTGGCGTTCTCATAACCCGTATATTCTTACCCTATCCCTGTGTTAGTCTGGTGTATGGATCCACATGCTCTCTTTTAGTACTATCTTATTATAAGTGCCTTTTAAGATTAAATTCTGATATAGCTAAGCCTTCTCCAGTGTTCCAGTGTTCTAGAAAGACCTGGAAGCTCACAACTTGGAATTCAGTAGGAATTCAGTAAGGAAGTTACCTATTCAGCAACTAATTAGGCATTACAAAGATGGAGCCAGCAGCTCAGGGCTGGTCTGCAGAGTGTTTACTAAGACAGTTAGGACTGTCTTAACCAAATAAGGGTTTACCATGAGAAAAGTTAGAGAATCCTACTGAGACAGGTTTCTTCACTAAGCCCAAAGAAATCAGGCAGAACTATAGAGCATAAATAAATTTTATGCCTCAGTCCAGCCTTTTTTTAAAAAAAAAATGTTAATAACTGGGAGTAGATGTAGCCTCCAACAAGCCTGAAGCAGGCCGAGCCAGACCTTGACTTTGTTGCCACTAAGGAGATAACTTAGGGTGGAGCCTGCCTCCCTGGATCACTCTATTGTTCAGCCATTGCAGCTGCTGCTACCTGCTGTGATTTGGCCTAGCTAATCTGGAGACCACACATAGTCACCTGAAGCTGGGCTCCAAGGATGATTTGGCGGGAATGGGCTTCCCCTCTCCTTTATAAAGCATGTCTGCCATTAAAAATTTGAGCCTTGATCAGAATACTGTTTTGGTTCCATCTCTCTCTCTCTCTTGTCTGCCTAGTTTCCTTTTCTTTCAGCTCCAAGATGCTTCCCAGGCTCGAACCTGGACATGAGAGCTGCAGGCTGGCCCCAACATGAGTTGTGTTTCTATTGATATAAATGTTGGTTTTATTTCCTCAAATGAAAGGATGAGAGAAGAACTGTACACAAGATTCAAATTGACCTCTCTCACCTTCTGATTATTTTTATTATTTATTTCACCACATGTTCATTTATTTAACCATTTGTGTTGTCTGTTTTTGTCAACATGAATTGCTCTGCTTGGAGAACCTGCCTGTGGACTTCATAAACTGAATTGCACTGCATTGAGTGAATGAACAGAATGGAACCAAATGGAACTGCATGAACTCAACTGAACTCAACTGCACTCAACTGCACTCAACTGAACTCAACATAACTTCACCTTTCTTGCTGCACTTTTTAGTAGCCTCTTTCCTGTCTGTTCTTATTAGTGATGGTGTTCCCTACCATTGACTCATTCCCTCAAATCTATCTTTAATTGACCATCAGATTAGCCTCTAGGCAAGCCTATTGGTTGTTTTCTTGATAATGTAGGAGGATCAAGGATATTGGTGAGATGGCCTGTGTTGTGGAAAACAGGAACAGAGTGAGTTGTGCAGAGCATGTCAGTAAGCAGAGTTCCTCTATGTTCCCTGCATCAGTTCCTGCTTTCAGGTTCCTGCCCTGCTTTAGCTGTTGTCTTGGCTTCATCAATGATGGTATATAATCAAGATTTATTAGCCAAATAAACTCTTAACCCTTGTCATTGTTAGGATTCCGTTACTGTGAAGAAGCATGACCAAGGCACCTCTTATATGTACAACATTTAATTGGGGCTGGCTTACATTTTCAGAGGTTAAGTCCATTGTCATCATGGCCAGAAGCATGGCAGTATCCAGGGAGACACAATGCTGGAGAAGGAGCTGAGAGTTATACATGTGGATCTAAAGGCAGCCAGGAGGAGAATGGTATTCTCATGCAGGTAGGAGGAAACTTTTTTCCATAACAGATAAGACCTGAGCATAGGAGCAGACAGCCAAAGCCCACCTACACAGTCATACACTTCCTCCAACAAAGCCATAACTCTTAACAGTTCTTGCCTCCCCTATAGGTTAATCATATTCAAACCACAACAACCTCCAAAGCTGTTTTGTTGTTGTTGTTTTGCCATTGTCTTTATCACAGCAATGAAAAACTATTACATCACTCATGTATTTACTTCCATTTTACCAAGAAGAATACATTCCATAAATTTATAACCTTATTTAGATTGTTGAGTACTTTATTCTTATTGAATGGTAGAATGCCTTAGATCAATATTTGTTCACAAAAGTGTGAACGAATAAACAAAATAATGACATGAGAAAAAGAGCTTTCATGCATAGTTTTATAGTGGCCGATCTTATTTATAATCCCATAGAACTGGGCATAAAACAATGCTTACAACCTCTCTATACCTCGTCTATAGCAGTGTCATAATTAATAGAACATGTGAGGTAAATGACAAACATAACTATGAGATTAATCACCACAACCATTCTTAGAAATATAACTGAAAAATTTTATGGGAGTTCTGCCTCAGATCATTCTTCCTCAATCATTTTTTTACAGACTGTTTTAATGCCCACATTGTATATTTTGAGTAGTGTTATGTCATTAGGATCCGAATTGCATTATTCTTGTTACTCCCCATTTTTAGTCAATTACTGATTCATGAGGAATATCTGTATCTTACCAATCCTCTCTTTTCAGTAAAACGATAATCGCTGTATTAAAGAGCCACATTTTTGCTTGCTAATTTGCTAAATTTGGTCATGAGATATGAAAGTCATTTTTATGCACTGCAGTCTTCAAAGCATATTGTCACATCGCTTTTAAATAGAAGCAACTTTACTTACCTGCCTATTTATGTTACTTTTAGTTAATTGATTTGCCTTTTTCCTCTGACTGTATTCAAGTACTATACTGTATTGAATAAGAGAAGTTATAACAGTTCTGAGTGAATTAAAGGTACTTAAAAATAAATTATGCCTCTTGACAACAGCAACAGTGTCAGGGTTTGGTATAAGCAGATAGGATGGGTCCCCATGTGGGGAGGTCCCTGGATGGCTCTTCCTTCAGTCTTTGCTCATTTTTTTGGTCCCTGTCTTTCTTTTTGACAGGGATGTTTCTGGGTTAAAAACTTTGAGATGGGTGGGTGGCTCCATCCTTCAACTGGGGGCCGCGCCTATATGCTGGAGGTGTTCTCTACAACTTCTATCTGCCCTTCACTGCATATTCAACTAAACTCTTCCCTGTTGGGTCCTGAAAGCCTTTTGTTTTCCTGGCTTCTGGGACCCTCCAGTGCCTACTCCAGTTTCTCATCCTGTACTGATATTCCTATTTGATTTCCTGACCTTCTCTACCTCTCTCCCATTCAATCCAGGACCTGATACTGCCCCCCCCCTATTTTCTTCATTTCCTGTATCTCCACCAAGGGCCCCCTCCTTCCACCTCCCATGATCATCCTGTTCCCCCCTCCATGTAGGACTGAAGTATCCACACCCTGGTCTTCCTTCCTCCTAAGTCCCATATGGCCTGTGAGTTGTGTAATGGGCAATGTGAGCATTTGGGCCAATTCCACTTATCAGAGAGTACAAACAATGTGTGTTCTTTTGTGTCTGGGTGACCTTACTCAGGATATTTTCTTTTTTCTTTTCTTTTCTTTTCTTTTCTTTTCTTTTCTTTTCTTTTCTTTTCTTTTCTTCTCTTCTCTTCTCTTCTCTTCTCTTCTCTTCTCTTCTCTTTCTTTCTTTCTTTCTTTCTTTCTTTCTTTCTTTCTTTCTTTCTTTCTTTCTTTTTTTATTCCGAGGCAGGGTTTCTCTGTGTAGTCCTGGCTGTCCTGGAACTCAGAAATCTGCCTGCCTCTGCCTCCCAAGTGATGGGATTAAAGGTGTGTACCATCTAATTCCATTCATTTGTCTGTGGATTTTATAAAGTCATCATTTTTAATAGCTGACAGGAATCTGGTGTGGCTGTTTCTTGGGAGGTTCTCCCAGAAACTGTCCAATGTAGATGTGGATGTTTGGAGACAGCTATCAAACTGAGTTCAGGGACCCTGGTGGGGTCGCTGGCAGAAGGACTGGAGGAGCAGAAGGGGATTGCAACTCCATAGGAAGGAAACGTCAGCTGGATGGACCACTCAGTGCTCCCAGGGACTAGACTACCAACAAAGGAATGTGCAGGGAATGATCCATGGCTCCAGAGGATGTAGCAGATGATGACCTTGTCTGACATCAGTGGGAGACTTGGCCCTGGGTCTGTGGAGTTTTGATGCCCCAGCATAGGGAGATGCTGGAGCAGTTGGGGCAGGAGAGGATGGGTGAGTAGAAGAGCACCCTCATAGCGGCAAAGTACAGGGGGAGAGGTCAGATGTGGGATTAGGGGGTGGTTGAGGAGAGGTAACCAGAAAGGGGAATATCATTTGAGATGTAAATGGATGGAATGATTAATAAAAAATAAATAAATTATGCCCTTCCTTTTGTCTCATAGATGATTGAAACAATGGTCTCACAAAATTTACAATTATTGCAGGTTTCTCTTGCTAAGAAAAGAAAACAGCTGAAGCCAAGTGTCAGTCAGATGAATAACTTGTCACTATGAAACAAGTTTCATATAGGCAACTCTGCACAAGAAACTGGATCAGAGATAAAGATGTTAGACTAAAACTACTCAGTTATGTATACCTCTTACTACAGGCTTACTGTGAATCAACTGCTGCTTAAATTTCAGAGCCTCCTAACTGAACTAGCCTTTTTGAGTTCTGGTAGTTGTAGAACTAAAGAGGTTTTGTGTTATAGGAGCAACCCAGGGGGCCATTGAAAGACATTTACGTATAAATATTTTTAGTAAATGGCCCAGAATAAACTTCTAAATTTTCAAATTTAAATAATTTAATAATAAATAATTTAAATAATTTCTCCTTATTAAAGTATACATATTTATGCTTATTTTTATTTATGTCTCTGTTTTCATATCCCTATATGTCCTGGGTTAAAATTGGGTTCAAATAAAATTTTTCCCACAGCACAATATATTAATAGTTGAAAAGTTGAATTAGAGTGATCAAGGTTTATTTATATATATGCAATGTACCTTTGTGCATGTAATGAATGATCATTAATCTGAGGATCCTTATATTTAAAATGAGACTAATAATTCTGCATCACACAGTAGTTTGAAGGGCATATCAAACAGATCTGAGCTGGTACATACTAGAGGTCAGTGAGTGGCAGCGATGATCATTATATTCACAGGAAGGAAAATACTAGTCACATTCTAACAATTTAATGGAGACAGCTTTAGTAAGAAAGGGAAACAGTAAGAGTTAAATTTCCTACCACTGTGGCCACAATCACTGACAGAAACAATTTAAGGAGAAACTCTACTAGTTACAGTTTTGTCTCCTCATGGCTACAATATCTGACAGAAACAATTTAGGGGGAAGAAATATTCATTTTGGCTAACAGATTCAGAGAGCTCAGTAGATCTTAGCCAGGGAGACATGGTTAAGGAAGTTGAGAGAGGGGGGCAGGCTACTTCTCCCTTTTGTATTCCTTCTAGGGTCCTTATCTCATGGAAAAATGCTGCCAGTATTCAGAGTGAATCTTTCTTCTCAGTTAGCTTTTGAAAGAAATATCATAGCAGGTTTATCCAAAACAGCATTTCATCAGGTTCTTAGGTAAATTTTATCTATCTATCTATCTATCTATCTATCTATCTATCTATCTATCTGTCTGTCTGTCTGTCTGTCTGTCTATCTATCTATCTATCTATCTATCTATCTATCTATCTATCTATCTATCTATCTTTATTGATTTATATCCCAAACGCTGACCCCCTTAGAGAGTCTCTACATTATCCCCCATTCCCCATCCCTTTTCCTCTTAGAGGTTGGGAGACCCCTGGGTGCTCCCCTACATCAAGTCTCTTCCAGATTAAGAGCATCCTTTACCACTGAGGCCAGACAAGGAAGCTTTAGTGTGGAACTGATACCACAATTAGCTTACAGCTTTAGGGAGGGCCTCTGTACCAGTTGTTGAGAGACCTACATGAAGACTGAACTGCATATCTGCTACATGTGTGCCATGTGCTTTTTTCCAGCCTCTGTATGTTCTTTTGTTGATGGCTCAGTCTCTGAAAGCTCTCAGGGGTCCAGGTTAGTGCACACCTTTGGTCTTTGGGAGTAAGTTGACAATTCATATTAACCATCTCAAGAAGTGCATACAACTTGGCGTCATCAGAATCTGTTTTAATAAGTTTCCTAATATAAAAGTTGATTTAAGCATAAGCACTCAAAAACATTTACATTGATTAGCATCATCCTTGTTTTAACACTAGTTAATGCATGCATATATTTAAATTCATATACATATTCCTAAATATAAGCTGCTTAGTCTCCAACAACATTGTATGTATATGTTTTCATGGCTGGTCATTAGGTTTTGGACAATCAGTTGGTATGTCTTCTGAGATTTGCCCCTGTCTACTTCAGTGTGTCTCTTGATGTCATCCTTGTTCATCTCATGTACAGGCTGTCATGATTGGTGATATTTTAATGATATAACTTTTAACATTACTAGGAGAAACCATCTCACAGCAAACTCTCTGATCCAATGGCTCTTAAAACCTTTTCTCCTTTTCTTCTGCAATATTCCCTGAGCTGTAGGGATGGGAATTGTTTTGAAGATGTATCAGCTGGGACTGTTCACCACATCTCTATATTTTGATTGGTTGTAGTTTTGTGTAATGGTCTCCACCTAATAAAAAGAGAAGTTTCTCAGGTAAAACATACATCTCTTTTTCTATGAGGCAAACAGGTAGGAGTCAATCTCATCAGAGTACTGTTTATGTCTTAGAAAGCTAAGATTCCAAGGAAAATGTATATTGTAAAGTAACCTGTCAATATAAGACCCAAATCAAAGGAGGGAAGGATTGATGGAATCAGTTGGAGAATAAAGGTTTGAGATTGGCAATGGAAGGCCAGTTGGAACACACCACAATGAGCAATATATATTGCTAGCCAAGAAGATCTTGAGCACATGCTATATTGCAGGTTGAAACTTTACACTAAATGTGCAATTCTTGGCTCATCAGATTATTGCTTTAGTTATTCTAGCGCATTGTACATTTTGTCTTGTATAATCTTACCTTTCATCCTTCAAGAGTTTGTGGAATGCATTTGCTTGCAATTTGTCAACCTATGTTTTCTTCAAAATCCAATGGTGTCACCACTTATCTAAAGGTTTGCATATTATGATATAGTTGCTAATTTTCTCTCCAGCATTATTTCTATGATTTGCTTTGTAGTGATTTTTACCCATGTGTTAACTGATGAGAAATAACAGGATTTTCCAGATATATCTATGACCACAAGGAAAACTAAGTATGACTCTCATGCTCAAATAAGGCCTGACAGAATTATTACAAAGATTTATTATTCAGCCACTTCTGTAAAACTCAAGCTACAACCATTTCTAAGCCTGTCCCACAGGACTTGCATAAACCAGTTTTCATTTCATTTTTGAAACTACACTCTTCTTATTTTTCTATATAGAAACTGGATATTCTTATTTCATCCTCTTTATATTTCAATTCACCTGGAAAAATCTATAGAATATCTATCTTTTTGAAATCCATGCATAATAACAGTAGGAAGAAATTATGCTTTATCTCTAGCTTAGTTTCCCATGGTTCTTTGAATTAAATTTTAGGAACCATATTTGAAGAATAAAGGAGATTAGAAAAGAAACCAAATTTCAGTTGTGTTTTTGCCTTTAGGTAACAGATATATAGTGCCATTTAAGAATAGAAGAATAAATGTTACATGGTATATTAAACATTAACTATTTTCATGATAATAAAATCCTTTGTGATTTGTGATTAGGATTTGAAAAGTATATTTTACAGAAATGTTTCAGTCTATAACTATCATCATAGTTCAGTGGACTTTGAGTTTAGCAGCCACAGTAGAATAGCTGGTCAGCTGGAATATTTTTCTGTGATCTGTGGAAACTGATGAATGACTAAGTGAAGCAGGTACAATCTGGTTTTTGAATTTTTATTCTGCTTATTAAATTTTCATAAACCCAAGTCAGCATGCTTTCCTTTGCATGATTTAATCTGTCTTTGAGTGGACTTTACTATCTTAGAAACAAATTTTTCCCATTCTCTGAGAAACCTCAAGAGATTTAAGCAACTATGTAGTGGATCTAAAACCCTGTTGAGAAAAAACATAGCATGTATTCCAATTCCAATCCCCTACTCTTATTCCTAGATCTGTAGCAGACCATTTTGCTGCAGCCTGTCCTCTGTCCCTCTTCCAAGCAGATCACTCAGATCTTCTCCTACATCCGTCTTCTACCACCTTATTCCTTTTCCTCAGCTGCCCAAATCCTACAGGCACTCCCTGGAAAACACCCTTACATGCCAACCAGGCATTCAGGTAAGCTAGCTTCACTCTCCCTTTTGTCCCTTAATTCCAATTTCCCAGTCTTACTGTTAGGTTTAGAGTTGTCCATGTGCTGTGACCTCTCCTTCTCTGACCCTATTCCAAGGTGTCTATAGAGATCTTGATGAGATAACCAGCTTTCCTCTCTCCCTTGGTGGATATTTTAGTCACTGACCTTGGACTCCACCTCACGTCCTTAGTGTTATTTCCCAAAACCCAGAAACACCTTTTAGCCTGGCCTCAATGACCATACCTGTCAGGGTGTCTGATGAATTCTATATGCCAAACAGTCTCCTAAGAACCAGAGAGTATAACAAAACCCAAGGAACAGAACACCCAACTAATAAAAGATCAGATATAAGCACCTAGAATTACAATCATTCCAAACCCAGATGCCTAGATGCTAGTGTAAAAACACAGTCAATAATAGGCAAGGCAGTAAAACTCAGCAACTCTACTCTGCTCTGCCCTGAGAAGTGCAATATAATTTAAGAACAAGATATAATTCTACATAACTATTGTGAATATCTTCAAGGTTCACAAAGAAGTTATGAATAAATCTATTACCAAATCTATGAAAACATGAACAGAAAGAAATGAAGAAGCAGATCAAACATGAAGTTGGAAGAGACCACTGAAGAAAAATACTGAGGGAGAACTGGAAATGAAAAATGCTGAAACTCAAACAGGAATCTCAGAGACAAGCCTTACCAACAGAATTTGAGAGAGTTAGGAATTTATTTACAAATGCTTCAATATAAACATAAGAAAACTCCCCAAGCTGAGAAATGTTTTCAGAAAACCAGGAGGATACTAAATTAATACACAGATTTTATTAGACTTTCCATCTGCAAATGAAAAATGGTATGATGGAAGAAATCAGAGAAACAATACCTTTCATAATAGCTACACACACAGGAAAAAAACACCTTGGGTTTGTTCTAACAAAGCAAAAGACTTGTGTGGCTAAATCTTTAAGACATTTAAGATATTATTTGAAGAAGATATCAGAAGATGGAAAGATCAATCATAGTCATGGATTTTAAGATTAATATACTAACAATGGTAGTCTAACAAAAGCAATCTACATATTCAATACCAACTCCATCAATTCCCCCACACAATTCTACACATAACATGAAAGGATAATTTGCAGCACCATATGGAAATACAAAGAGTAAAACAAAACAAAACAAAAAAAGATAGCTAAAATAATTCTAAACTAAGAATTGCTAGAAGCATCCAAATGCCCAATCCCAAATTTGAGAACAGAGCTATGAGGGTGTACTCTGACACACAAAACAACCTCAATGGCATATTTTTAAATTAATTAATTAATTTTTTACACTTCAGATTTTATTCCCCCTCCACTCCTGCTTAAACATCTGACTATTCCACATCCCATACCTCTACCCCACCCCTTGTCTCCATGAGGATGTCCCCACCCCCGACCCCACCAAAGTCCCTGGGGCTCCCAGTCTCTTGAGGGTTAGATGCATAATGTCTGACTGAGCACAGACTCAGCAACCCTCTGCTGTATATGTGTTGGAGGCCTCCCATCAGCTGGTGCATGGTGCCTGGTTGATGGTCCAGTGTCTGAGAGATCTCAGATGTCCAGGTTAATTGAGACTGCTGGTCCTCCTACAGGGTCACCTTCCTACTCAGCTTCTTCCAGCCTTTCCCTAATTCATCCACAGGGGTCAGTAGCTTCTGACCATTGGTTGGTTGCAAATAACTTCATCTGACTCTTTCAGCTGCTTGTTAGGTCTTCTTGAGTGTGGTCATCCTAGGTTCCTTTTTTTGAGCATTCCATAGCCTCAGTAATAGTGTCAGGCTTTGGGACCTCCCCTTGAGCTGAATCCCCCTTTGGGGCTGTCCCTGGACCTTCATTTCCTCATGTTCCTCTCCATTTTCATCCCTGTAATTCTTTCAGACAGGAATAATAATGGGTCAGAGATGTGATTGTAAAATGGCAACCACATCCCTCATTTGATGCCCTGTCTTCCTGCAGGATGTATGCTCTGTAAGTTCACTCTCCATATTATAGAGCATTTCATCTAAGGTCCCTCTCTTGAGTCATGAGAGTCTCTCACCTCCCAGATCTTTGGTGCATTATGGACAGTCACCCCAACCTCCTACCTACTGAGATTGCCTGTTTCCATTCTTTTTGCTTGCCCTCAGGGCTTCAGTCCTATTCAGTCACCAATACCAGATAAGGTTCCCCTCTCTGCCACCCTCCCTGCCCTCTTTCCTTCCTAGATCCCTCCCTCCCTCCCCACTTGTGATTACTTTCTTCACTCTCACCAGTAGGATTGAGGTGTCCTCACTTGGACACTCAGCTTGTTGAATTTTTTTGAGATTTGTGGACATTCTTAGGCATTGTATACTTTTATTTATGGTTAATATACACTTTTAGTGATTACACACCGTGCATGTCTTTTTGGGACTGAGTTACCTCCCTCAGGATGATATTTTCTAGTTCCATCCATTTGCCTGAAAGACTCAGGATGTCCTCATTTTTAATAGCTGAGTAGTATTCCATTGTGTAAATGAAGCACATTTTCTGGATCCATTCTTCTGTCCTGTGGCATCTTTGTTGTTTCTAGGCCCTGGCTATCACAAATAAGGCCACAGTGAACATAATGTGTCCATTGTGGGATGGTGGGGCATCTTTTGGGTATACTCCCAAGAGTGGTATTGCTGGGTCTTCAGATAGATTTATTTGAAAGTTCTGAAGAACTTACGATCTTATTTGGCATCTTTAAAGGTTTTTAGGCCCTCTTTCTCATAGTTTTTTGGGGGACTTTTTGTAATCTTCAGTTCTATTCCATTGATCTACCTGCCTATCACTGTACCAACACCATGACGTTTTTAATCATGATTATTATGTAATACAATTTGAGGTCAGGGATGGTGATTTCCCCAGAAGTACTTTTATTGTTGAGAATAGTTTTCTCTCTCTTGGACTTTTGTTATTCCAAATGAATTTGGAAATTGCTCTTTCTAACTCTATAAGGAATTGTTTTGGCCTTTTGATGGGGATTACATCGGTTCTGTAGATTACTTTCCTCAAGATGGCCATTTTGACTATATTAATCCTGCCAATCCATGAGCATGGGAGATCTTTCTATCTTCTGAGATCTTGTTTGATTTCTTTCTTCAGAACTTTTACTTGCTTAGTTAGAGTCTTACCAATTTCTTTCTCAGCCTGTTTATCCTTTGAGTAGAGAACAGGCTCTGATTTGTTTGAGTTAATTTTATATCCAGCCACTTTGCTGAAGTTGTTTATCAGTTTTAGGAGTTCTATGGTGGATTTTGTGTGTGTGTGTGTGTCACTTATGTACACTGTCATATCATCTGCAAATAGTGATATTTTGACTTCATCCTTTACAATTTGTATCCCTTTGACCTCCTTTTCTTGTCTAATTGCTCTGGCTAGAACTTTGAGTATTGAACAGGGAGGAGAGTAGACAGCTTTGTCTAGTCCCTGACTTTACAGGGATTGCTTCAAGTTTCTCTCCATTTAATTTGATATGGCTACTGGTTTGCTGTATATTGCTTTTACTCTGTTTAGGTATGGTCCTTGAATTCCTGATCTTTTCAAGAATTCTATCAGGAAGGGATGTTGGATTTTGTCAAACAATTTTTCATCATGTAATGAAATGATCATATGTTTTTTCGTTTAGTTTGTTGACATAGTGCATTACATTGACAGATTTCTGTATATTGAACCATCCCTGCATCCTTGGGGTGAAGCCTATGTGTTTGTGATGGATGATCATTTTGATGTGTTCTTGGATTTGGTTTGTGAGAATTTTTATTATTTTTGCATTGCTATTCATAAAGGGAATTGTTCTAAAGTTCTCTTTGTTTGGTCTTTGTGTGGTTTATGTATCAGAGTAATTGTGGCTTCATAGATTGAATTGGGCTGTGTTCCTTCTGTTTCTATTTTGTGAAATCATTTGAAGAGTATTGGTATTACATCTTCTTTGAAGGTCTGATAGAACTGTTCACTAAATCCATCTGGTCCTGGACTTGTTTTTGTTGGGAGACTATTAGTGACTGCGTCTATTTTTTAGGGGTTATGGGACTGTTTATCTAATCCTGCTTTAACTTTGATACCTGGTATCTGTCCATTTCAACCAGATTATCAATTTTGTTGAATAAAGACTTTTTTAGTAGTATCTGATGGTTTTTGTTTTATTTTGTTTTGTTTTATTTTGCTGTTTGTTTGTTTGTATTTCCTCAGTTTCTGTTGTTATGTCTATGTTTTCATTTCTGATTTTGTTGATTTGGATACTGTCTCTGTGCCCTCTGGTTAGTTTAGCTATGGGTTAAGCTATCTTGTTGATTTTCTCAAAGAACCAGCTCCTGGTTTGGTTGATTCTTTGTATAGTTCTTTTTGTTTTTACTTTGTTGGTTTCAGCCCTGAGTTTGATTATTTCTAGCCTTCTACCCCTCCTGGAATTATTTGCTTCTTTTTCTTCTAGAGGTTTCAGTTGTGCTGCAAAGATTATAGTGTGTGTATTCTCTAGTTTCTTTTTTGGAAGCACTTAGAGCTATGTGATTTCCTCTTAGCAGTTCTTTCACTGTGTCCCATAAGTTTGGGTATGTTGTGGCTTCATTTACATTAATTTCTAAAAAGTCTTTAATTTCTTTCTTCTATGTTACCTCTAGCACCCTGGTTCATACCAATGAGGAACACTCACTCCATAGTACCTACTCAATGCCCAAAGGTTTAAATAGATTTGCTTCTCACCCCCAAAAGTAAACCAGTTCACTGATGCTTTCTCTGGGTGTGTGTCTTCTCTACAATCACACAGCTGACAAAGATCCTGCCAGTACCCACTCATGGCTGCCTATGCATCTCTCCCTTTAGTCTAGCCACATATTTGCAACAGGCCTGGTTACCGTAAGGGGGAGATAAGGACGAGAATATGCAATATACTCCTTTTAGTTTTCCTTTAAAATAATGTTCTTTTTTTGCAACTAATTATTTAATGCTGTATAGGAATTTTAATCCAGCAACATGGTTATTATGGAAAAGTATTATATCCAAAGACATTCTAGGTCTTTGTGATCTGGCCAGAACACCGACATGCCCTGGATTACAGCATGATGTGGCTGGAATTCAGATGTGCCCTTGGTATACACCTTCAATTCCAAACAAAGAAGGTAGAATTAGTTTGCAGAAGGAAAGCATGCTTAAAAGTGATGTCTAATTGAGGACAGGTGAAGCAAATCTGTCAGACACAGAGAGAAGCTGGATTGAATCATTTATTTTGGGAAACTAAATTTTATAGAGGCTAGAAGCTTCCAATCCTAGGGCTAGGGGGAGTTAGATCAGAGAAAGAAATGCTCTAGGCACAGCCTGAGCTGTATGTTCTCACAGCTTGCATATGGCTCTCATCTCATCAGTTTATGTGAGGAAACAAAAGCAACATTTTACAGAATGCACACATGCACATACACAAATATTTATATATAATATGATCAGTTATACAATTATGTATACTATTACTTATATATACATTTTCAAGGGTGAGCTTCTGTCACTGAACAATTGATGTGTATTTCCATTTATATTGATAATTATTATTTAAGATTAATATTTATTGAAAATTAATCATTAAATATTCATTAATTTAAATACTTATGATAATTATTTGCATATATCATATATAATTTTACAAATAATATATATCAACCATAATTAAAGTTACTAGAATTTGTTCCATCTCCATTCCCAAATGTCACTACTAGATGTAAAATTACTTTGTGGTTCACACTTGGGGCATACATAAATTTTACTGGCCAATGATTTAATTTACTACACATTGAAGTTATTAACTTTACCTTTATATATAATATGAGCACAATACCAATAGAGCTATGACACTGTCAGTGAAAACTATGGCATTCTTCATATTGACATGAGTTTAGCAGGGCAATATCAAGGAAGTAAAGGTTACTTTGTGGAGCCAAATTCAATTGATGTGTATTTCCATTTATATTGATAAATTTTATTGATAAATACATTGAAATTTTATAGATATAATTTCAATGTATTTCATTACTTAAATTTATACTTCAAGATGGAAAGAGAAGGATATGTGAAAATATACTCTACTTTTGCTCTCTAGGAACAAATGATCTTGACATCTTTATGGTGAGCTGGTCTATTGGTTTTATATTTTTGTTTGCATTTTCATTTCTAACTAGAAGTCTCTGATGAACAGGGAGTACCAATAATCATTAAGCCTAAATTAAAATAAGTGACTGAGATTACTGGGAATTTTACATTTCAAAGCAATATTATTACGCCCTACATGATATGACCAAACAGGTTTTTGAAAAATCTGTTCACAAGTTGGTTTATGTGCATTATCTTACTTTAGCTGTGTACATCTGTATTCATTGATATGATTCCCAAGTGTTGCCAGGATAGAATTAGAACAATAACATTATCCTTACAGTGATACCCCAGTGTATCATATATTCTTTATGCTGTGAACATTCCAAAAACTATGCTGTCGATGACTGGAAAAATCTAAAGCTATGTCAGGTTATGCATAACAGAAAATTATGACATTATAAAGCAGACAATAATTGTTAAAATATATTTGAATTACACATATGGATTCCTTAATCAGAAATATGGTTTTAACTATCTATTCATTGTTTAGCTATGCTTAGTTCCAGAACCAAAGTAGATATAACTACAAAATATTTGCTTTTTACAAATATATAATTTACTTTTAGGAATGGAATGGTATATTGTGGGAAGTTAAGAATGGAAGAAGTATCATCCAATCTAAGGAAAGTATTTCATACTCACACAAAGTTAAATGATATTAGTATTTCCATAAACACTGATAACAAATGTGCAGATATCAGATAGGAAATATGTTTAACATATTTAACATGTTTAAAATATTTGTGCATATTTAACACAAGCCAGTATATGGTATTGAAACCTGACAAAAATAGCTGGGTATACTGGTGCTAATATGTAGCAGGCATAGTAATATAATTCAAGCTTTTTTAATAGGGAAATTGAAGAGAGGTGGCACTACCTGGCAATCTATTTCAAAACAAAGGGAAAAGATAAAAAAAAATGAATCTATAAATCTCAAATTGGGTCCCAAGAAGGCTCACTTTCCTAAACATCAGACAAAAGAACTAAATATCCTTTGACCATATCTTTATATATACTCCAAACATACTATAATGAATGTTTTTGAAATTTTTATTTAAATATACATTTTGCTTAAACTATAATTACATCATTTTCTTCTTCCTTTCTCCCTTGAACCATTTCAGTGTGTTTTCTTCTTATTCTCACAAATGTATGGTCTCTTTTTTTATTGTTAATGTTACATGTAAGTACATATATATATATATATATATATATATATATATATATATATATCCTGTTGAGTCTGTTTTCTATTGCTTACCTGTAATGATTGTTTTGCTTTGTAATTGTCACAGTGCTATAAGAACCTTGTGTGTATCACATATTTCATTATTATCCAAGAAAGCACAGAGACAGTTTATATCAGAAAACAATAAAATACTTAGTACTTAACATTAGTAACTTTTAGTGGTGGTTTGAATGAGAAATGTCCCTCATAAGCTCACTTATGTGAATACTTAGTTGTTGGTGCTGTATGGGAAGTTTTAGTTGGAGGGGCCTGGTGGAGGAAGTACGTAGGTGTTGAGTTTTGAAGATTCATAACAAGAACCAGTGTGAATCTGTGCTCTCTCTCTCTCTCTCTCTCTCTCTCTCTCTCTCTCTCTCTCTTGCTCTCTTTCTCTCCCTGGTTCCCTCCCCATCCTTTCTCTTTTCTTCATGCTTTCCTTTGAAGGTGTGATCTGAGCTTTCTGCTCTTGCTGCCATGCTTCACTGGCATGAATTTCCACTTTCAACCGATTGTCATTGGTTGTGGTGTTTTTTCACAGCAACAGGAATGTAACTAATACAAGTTTAACATTTTTCAATAATAATGCATCTTTACTTAAAATATATTTTGATTATAGAATGGAAACTTTTCAGACATTTTTATTTATTTGGAAAATACAGCAACTGATTCAATGGCTAGCTTCTTTGCAATGTTGTCTTTAATACATCTTTTCCCTTATCTACTTAGTTTCTGTTTTCTAAATAATTTAAGACTTACTTTTTATTAATTTGAATTATGTCTACCTGTATATGCTTGTCTACTCTGTATATGCTTATGTCTACTCTGTATTATGTCTACTCTGTATATGCTTGTGACTACAGGAGTCTGCAAGCTGAAATATTGACACAAAGCTCTTTCATAAACCCCATCGTGCTTATGTGAAAAAGAATCATCCTTTGCTCACCCTAGTCTTGAGCTAAGAAAAAGTTAGGAAATTGAATGGGTAAATTCAAACCTTAGTAGAATTACAATGGCCAGAAAGATATTTTACAAAGATATTTTTCAATATTATGAGGCCATTTTCTTATATAATTTAATCTTCAAATAAATAAGTGGCATTGTTTCAGTATTGGACATTTTGTTCCAGGTATTGTAGTGCTAGAGATTAATGCCCTGGCCTTGTGAATGTTAGCTAAGCAATTTACAAATGATTTGAATCCTCAACTCATTACTGAGTTCTTCAGTATGTGGAGCTGAATTGCCCTCAATTTAGAACATTACCTGGAGTCAATATAAGGGGGGATAGTAACAGTGATAATGGATGTAACAGAATTGTATATTTAAGAACTTTTATCCTTCCATTGTTCTTCTTTTATGTTCTACAGTTTCCATCATAATTTGAAAGTACCAACTAGGTTAACCTGCATTATAAAGATCATCCTTTGATTCTCATGCAAATTTTAAATACTTATATAAATTTGTCCAGTGATTTTTTACAGTATAATACTCAACCTAGGCCAAGTAGTGGTGGTGTACTCCTTTAATCCCAGCATTCAGGAGCCAGATCTCTGTTAGTTTAAAGCCAGCTAGATCTACAGACTGAACTCCAGGACAGACATGGTTATGCAGAATAACTCTATTAAAAACAAGCAATCGAAGAAGAAGAAGAACAACAACAACAACAAAAACAATTAAAAAGAAACTCATTATCAGATATCCAACACTTATATATAATCATATTTCCTGTTATCACAGTTATCTGACTATCTGCATATATATGCATATCAGAAGTTGAGATTTAAAATTCTGTTTTTCAAACTGAATAGTGAATTTGATAAAAATTTAGTTTAATAGTACCTGTTACATGTGATTTTTCTTAAAAGTTTTGTCACCCACAAAAATATATATGAGTAATTCTTACACTGGTCACTGAAAAAAAAATAGAATTCTAAAGAACGAAGGACCTTACTCTGTTTTAAATTATTTTAGATGGCAAACCTTAAATTAAAAGAAAATGTTGTATCTGAATGTAGAACCCATACCTACCAAGTAGTCCCTCTCAATGGATATACATGGGTGAACTACATTAAGAAGTTGACATTTGAGCCTGTTTTGGAAAACTAATGAGCTGTTTGACAGATGAAGACAAATACAGTTGGGAGAAAAGAGCAAGCATTTCAGAATAAAAATACAATAGAAGGAAAGACATAATTATAAGATGATGCATTTTTATTTATCTGTGAAAAATATAGACAATTAGTTAACAATAACATATTTTCAGTCATAGTGTTAACTCAAATAATCCATTTTACATTTTACCTGTCAATTTCAGGTTTATATGTAACTCTAGAGCTTGCAGCCTTGTCACATCAAACAAACAAAGAATATTAGACTTTCTTGCCAATATTTATTTTCTTAATTGATGCAGGTTCCTGCCATAAAGATCAAATTAGATAAAATCAGTGAAACTTAGAAACGCTAAAGTTGTCAGGAAATTTTAGTTTTATTTTATTTATTTATGTTATCTTTCATACAAATGGACAAGAAAATGCTAAAGTTTGTTAAATCACTTTATATAGTACAAATAATTCTACTTTATTTAAGCACACTTCTTTTGTCATATCATCAACAACTTTTAATCAGATGTCATTGTTAGTGTGGAACAATGACTGAACACTGAACTCCATTTTATTAATGACATTTTAGTTATTATAAATGTCAATCTTTTCTATTGGTTATTATACAATAGTGTGCTATTCCTACAGTATAAGTAGCCCATGAAAATAATTTTGACTTTTTATGGCATATTTAGGTATTTTTGTATTATTCATTCTAGGCAGATTGTCAAAAATCTTCTCTTTACATTTCCTCTCTACTTTAAACCTGTCATAGGTTATTATAATTCTTTTTAAACAAACTAACTCTGAGAAGAATTTTCAATGTTCCTGCATGAAGAAATAACGTAACATTTATTAAGGTACTAAAAGTATGTTTTTATTTACATAGTGCTTTTATCTGTGTTTGGAATACACAAGAACATAGGGACCTAAGAACTAGATAAAGAGAGATAATTATATGTATTCAAGGAGACAATATTTTTTTCAGAATTTTTTTAGCAAAGCTGTAATAGTGACTCTACTAGAGGAAGGCACAGGAAATGAAGGTAATGAATATTTTATGTGAGCTACATATTAAATCAACTCTGATGCATATAAAGTAAGGGTTTAAAATTGTAAATTTTTAAAAGTTTAAGTCATGAAATGAGTATAGCAAGTATATTGGTGAAAATCAGAAAATATTCCAATGGAGCAAACATTGAAATTTCTAATTGATGTGTGATACGTGGAATTTCACTTCATATATTTTATGCCTTATATCTGAAAAGTGCAAACACTTTAAATTAATTAATTAATTAATTAATTAATTAATTATACACTTTATATTCTGTTCACTGACCCTGATACCGATCATACCTTCCACAATCTTTGCCCCATAACTAACATCCTTTCTTCTCCGAGACGGTGGGGGGCTCCCCTAGATATCCCTTCACCCTAGCACATGAAGTCTCTGTGGGGCTAGACACATCCTCCCCCACTGAGGCCAGACAAGGCAGCCCAGCTAGAAGAACATATCCTATAGACAAGCAATAGCTTTTGGGATAGTGCCAACTCCACTTTTTAGGGACCCATATTAGGATCAAGCTGTACATCTGCTACATATGTGCTGGCCAACCTAGGACCAGCGATTGTGTGCTTTTTGGTTGGTAATTCAGTCTCTGCAAGCAACCTGGGTCCAGGTTAGTTGACTCTTTGGTTTTCCTGTGGAGTTCCTATCTCCTTTGGATATTTTAACAGTAATTTCCTTTCAAAACTATTGGAAACTTAAGTCATTTGGAAAGATTATTATAGGGTATTATAAATAATGCTTATAGTATATCTATTCATATATATAATATATGTATATGTAATTTGCATATATTCAATATATTTAACACATTGTCTCTCTATGCAGTTCAAGCTGCTCTGAAACTTAGTACGTAAACCATGCTGGCCTCAAATTCACAGAATATATCTGCCTCTGCCACTGCCACCTAAGCACTTGGATTAAAGGTATGTGACATGATGCTCAAGAAAGATACATTTTATAATGTATTATTCTTCCAAATAGTAAAACCATATTACATGAAGTTTATAAACATTCAAAATGTTATTTGGTGTATGTGTAATCAGGTATTTCTCCTACCATGCTTAATGCATTAGTTGAATTTACTAGCATAGTGTTTAAAAATGCACTGAGTGCTCAATAAAAGGGTGTTGAAAAAATAAATGAAGGGCTCATGGTTGAACACTATCTTAGGTGCCTGTACTGCAGTACCATTTTAAATGGCAGAGAACAAATTCTTTCCTGAAATTATAAAAAGCAAAGTGTTAGTTCTGGCAGGGTCAGAAGGTTTTTTTTTTTTTTCCTTCTATAAATGTCTTGTTCTTTAGATGATTATTCCTTGGTATTTAATTTGACTCACTGGTCTGTTGATGCCAAGAATATGATGAATTAGCAGCTCCTTTTATAATAAAAATTGTTCAGTTTATCATCACAAAAATGTATTATATAGAAAGGAGTATTAGTATATTTTATAGAGTTTGGTATGACTTTTAATGCTACCATTATACACTAAAATTCAATGGACTGGGGATATTTGTAGTACTTGAAGTGAATAGTAAAACAATGACTTGAAGTATCTGTTTTATACTGGGGACTGATCCCAGGGCAATGGACATATCAGAAAGCACTCTTGTACTAAGCTACTTTTTCAACTTCAAATTTCTTTTAATCACTCAAATATATCACCTGTGTACTAAAAATATGAACCAAACAAAGAGCAGAGAAAATTGTTTGCAATGTATCTCCAATAAAAAAGAAAAAAAATGAACAAAAATTTAGAGCTAAATGCAAAGTACAAAGCACAAATGCTTAGCAAGTTTTAGTAGTAATACAATGCAAATTAAAAGAATTTTGGAATGGATTATTTCCAATATTGGAAAGGAAATTGGAACAATTTCGATGATCCATGTTCAACAAAATTACAAAGATCATAGGAGAATTGAACACCCTTAAATTTGCTGGTAACTATAAATTGTTCCTTTTGACTGAAAGACAACCAAGGAAAGTACTGTAACTTGAAAAGGTTTATTCATTATCCTTTGTTCAAACATTAAGCTTCTAGCAATATATTCTATAAAAATATTAACAAAAGCAAGTACTTGATTTTCGGAACATATATTTATAATAAAATTTTATCAGAATAAAATAACAATAGGATTTTAAATGTCGATATAAACTATTTATTAAATAAATCATATGTATTATATCCTAAGAAATGTTGCAGAAGACAAATAGATAAAAAGCTTTAGAATGTATTGGTTGTTATATACTCTTTGTCTTCATCCCCTTATTTCATTTACTCCTCATGAAACACTAAATGATAATTCTTATACCACAAAGGAGAAATTAGACCATCACAAATAATAATGCATTTTCATAAAGTTTTAAACGTCAAGATATTAAATTTGAAAGGCAAGGCTCTTAATAGAATATAAAGCATTATATATGAACACTTGGAAAGAGCAAGGTACCACATAGAGACATATCCTATAGTTACTAGTTTCTTTTGCTTCAGAAATAGATACAGGTATACAGCTGGTATATTTTCTTGCAAAATATTTTTGGCCTCTTTTTGCAAATATTTTTTTCTTCAGTAAGCTTTTATGTAAATATATATTCTGAGCAAACTATATATTGTTAATTTTTAAATTTAATTTTATATTCTCTGAAGTTTTTGTCTAATGATTAAATATTAATGTTTTTCATTAATTAAGTCTTTACTGATGGCAGCTTTCTGTCCCTCCTGTCCTTGAGCCCCCCCCCCAACTCTCCTCCCCTCACCACACTCACTTTTTCCTTAGAAAAGAGGAAACCTCCCATGAATATCAACCCACCTTGGCATATCAAGTTGCAGTAAGACTAGGTTACTCTCTCTCTCTCTCTCTCTCTCTCTCTCTCTCTCTCTCTCTTTCTCTCTCTCTCATATTGGTTATTTTATTTATTTAACCAAATGTTGTTCTCCTTTCTTGTTTTCTTTCTGTAGCTTCCCTAACTCCTCCCCTCCTCCCTGTCTCTATGAGGGTGCTTGACCACCCACCCACTTTTGCCTCACCACCATATTATCATCCTATGCTGGTGCATAGAGCCTCCATCGGACCAAGAAGCGCCCCCCTTCAGATGCCAGATAAAGCAAACCTCTGCTACATATGCAGCTGGAGCCATGAGTCCCTCAATGTGTACTCTTTGGTTGGTAGCTTTGTCCGCAGGAACTCTGGGAGGTCTGGTTAGTTTTTCTTTTGAGGGTAGACAAGGCAGCTCAGTAAGGGGAAAAGGTTCCAAAATCCAAGCAACAGAGTCAGAGAGAGAGAGCCATTGTTCATGCTGTTAGTGATCACACATAAAGATCAAATTGCACACTGATTACATATGTGTAGGGAACCTAGGCCCATCCTATACACATTCTCTGCTTGCTGGTTCAGTCTTAGTGAGCCCTTATGAGCCCAAGATAATTGATTCCCTAGGTTTCCTTGGGGTGTGTTTGATGTCTCAGGCTCCCTCAATCCTTCGTCCTCCTCTTCCACAAAATTCCCCTAGCTCCATGTAGTTTCTGGCTGTGGTTCTCTGCATCAGTTTCCTTCAGCTGCTGGGTAACATCTCTCAGATGGCAGTTATCCTAGGTTTCTATCTGCAAGTATAGAACACTATCATTAATAGTGTCAAGGGTGTGCTTTCTATCATGGCATGGTTCTCAAGTTGGACCAGACACAGTTTGAGCATTCCTTCAAATTCTGCACCCCTTTAATCCCTGCACATCTTGCAGGCAGTAATTGTGGGTGTAATAATTTTTTTGTTTTTGTTTTTTTTCTTTTGTTTTGTTTTGTTTTTATTTTGGTGGATTGGTATCTCTGTTCCTCCATTGGAAGTCTTGCCTGTTACAGGTGTTGGCCATTTTGGGCTCCATATCTCCCATGCTAGACTTTTACCTAAGGTCAGTCTCTTAGATACCTAGAAATTTACACTTTCTTAGGTTTAAGCTTGTTCCAGAGATGAGAACCCTTCCCCCACCAAATTCAGTTCTCTCTTCCTCTGTTCTCCTGACACCTGTTCTATCCTGTTCCCCTCCAAAGAGGTTTCCTCCTTTCATCAACTACTTACATCTATTTTCTATACCCTTCTTAGTGAGATTCAAGAATATTCCCCTGGGGTTTCCTTGTTATATATCTTCTTTGGGTCTGTGGATTTTACCATGCTTATATTGCACTTTATGGCTAATATCCACTTATTAGTAACTAAATACAATACATGGCTTTGTAGGTTTGGATTACCTTTGGTTTTTTTATTATTATTATTTTTAGTAGATATTTTCTTTATATACATTTCAAATTTCAAATGCCATCCCAAAAGTTTCCATACCCCCCCCCCCAAAATCCCCTACATACCCACTCCAAATTCTTGGAACTGGCATTTCTCTGTACTGAGGCATATAAAGTTTGCAAGACCAATGGGCCTCTCTTCCCAGTGATGGCCGACTAGGCCAACATCTGATACATATGCAGCTAGAGACATGAGCAAGGGAGCGTACTAGTTATTTCATATTGTTGTTCCACCTATAGGATTGCAGATCCCTTTAGCTCATTGGGTACATTCTCTAACTCCTCCATTGGGGGTCCTGTAATCCATCCAATAGCTGACTGTGAGCATCCACTTCTATGTTTGCTAAGCCCCAGCATAGCCTCACAAGAGACAGCTATATCAGGATCCTTTTAGCAAAATCTTGATAGTGTATGCAATGGTGTCAGCGTTTAGAGGCTGATCATTGGGTGGATCCCTGGGTATGGCAGTCTCTAGATGGTCCATCCTTTTGTCTCTGCTCCAAACTTTGTCTCTGTAACTGCTTCCGTGGGTGTTTTGTTCCCAATTCTAAGAAGGGGAAAAGTGTCCATATTTTGGTCTTCATTCTTCTTGAGTTTCATGTGTTTTGCAAATTGTATATTGTATCTTGGATATTCTAAGTTTCTGGGCTAATGTCCACTTATCAGTGAGTAGATATAATGTGAGTTCTTTTGTGATTGGGTTACCTCACTCATGATGATGACATCCAGGTCCATCAATTTGCCTAGGAATTTCATAAATTCATTCTTTTTAATAGCTGAGTAGAACTCCATTGTGTAAATGTATGACATTTTCTGTTTCCATTCCTCTGTTGAGGGTCATCTGGGTTCTTTCCAGCTTCTGGCTACTATAAATAAGGCTACTATGAACATAGTGGAGCATGTGTCCTTCTTACCGGCTGAAACATCTTCTGGATATATGCCCAGGAGAGCTGCTAGTGCGTGCTCTCTCTAGTTTCTTTTTGGAGGCACTCAGAACTATGAGTTTACCTCTTAGAAATGCTTTCATTGTGTCCCATAAATTTGGGTATGTTGTGGCTTCATATTCATTAAACTCTAAAAAGACTTGAATTTCGTTCTTTATTCCTTCCTTGACCAAGATATCATTGAGAAGAGTGTTGTTCAGTTTCCACGTGAATGTTAGCTTTCGATTATTTATGTTGTTATTGAAAATCAGACTTAGTCCATGGTTATCTGATAGGATACATGGGACAATTTCAATATTTTTGTATCTGTTGAGGCCTGTTTTTTGACCAATTATATGGTCAATTTTGGAGAAGGTATCATGAGGTGCTTAGAAGAAGATATATCCGTTTGTTTTAGGATAAAATGTTCTGTAGATATCTGTTAAATCCATTTGTTTCATAACTTCTGTTAGTTTCACTGTGTCCCTGTTTAGTTTCTGTTTCCACAATCTGTCCACTGATGAACGTGGTGTGTTGAAGTCTCCCACTATTATTTTCTGAGGTGCAATGTGTGCTTTGAGCTTTACTAAAGTTTCTTTAATGAATATGTCTGCTTTTACATTTGGAGCATAGATATTCAGAATTGAGAGTTCCTCTTGGAAGATTTTACCTTTGGTGAGTATGAAGTGTACCTCCTTGTCGATTTTATTCGATATTAGAATTGCTACTTCAGCTTGTTGATTCAGACCATTTGCTTAGAAAATTGTTTTCCAGCCTTTCATTCTGAGGTAGTGTCTGTCTTTTTTCTGAGATGAGTTTTTTATAAGCAGCAAAATGTTGGGTCCTGTTTGTGTAACCAGTCTGTTAGTCTATGTCTTTTTATTGGGGAATTGAGTCCATTGATATTAAGAGATATGAAGGAAAAGTAATTGTTGCTTCCTATTATTTTTGTTGTTAGAGTTGGCATTCTGTTCTTGTGGCTGTCTTCTTTTAGGTTTGTTGAAGGATTACTGTCTTGCTTTTTCTAGGCCATGGTTTCCATCTTTGTATTTTTTTTTTTCTGTTATTATCCTTTGAAGGGCTGGATTCATGGAAAGATAATGTATGAATTTGGTTTTGTCGTGTTAATACTTTGGTATCTCCATCTATGGTAATTGAGTGTTTTGCTGGGTATAGTAGCCTGAGCTGGCATTTGTGTTCTCCTAGTGTCTGTATAACATCTATCCATGATCTTCTGGCTTTAATAGTCTCTGGTGAAAAGTCTGGTGTAATTCTGATAGGCCTGTCTTTATATGTTACTTGACCTTTTTTTCCCTTACTGCTTTTAATATTCTATCTTTATTTAGTGCATTTGTTGTTCTGACTATTATGTGTTGGGAGGAATTTCTTCTCTGGTCTAGTCTGTTTGGAGTTCTGTAGGGTTCTTGTATGTTTATGGGCATCTCTTTCTTTAGGTTTGGGAAGTTTTCTTCTATAATTTTCTTGAATATATTTACTGGCCCTTTAAGTTGAAAATCTTCATTCTCATCTACTCCTATTATCCATAGGTTTGGTCTTCTCATTGTGTCCTGGATCTCCTGGATGTTTTGACTTAGGATCTTTTTGCATTTTGCATTTTCTTTGATTGTTGTGCTGATGTTCTCTATGGAATCTTCTGTACCTGAGATTCTTTCTTCAATCTCTTGCATTCTGTTGCTGATGCTCGCATCTATGATTCCAGATTTCTTTCCTAGGGTTTCCTTTTTCAGTGTTGCCCCACTTTGCATTTTCTTTATTGTGTCTACTTCCCTTTTTATATCTAGTATGGTTTTGTTCATTTCCATCACCTGTTTGGATGTGTTTTCCTCTAAGGACTTGTAACTCTTTAGCAGTGTTCTCCTGTATTTCTTTAAGTGAGTTATTAAAGTCCTTCTTGATGTCCTCTACCATCATCATGAGATATGCTTTTTACTCCAGGTCTACCTTTTTGGGTGTGTTGGGGCTTGCAGGACTGGGTGAAGTGAAGTGCTGCATTCTGATGATCGTGAGTGGTCTTGGTTTTTGTTAGTAAGATTCTTACATTTGCTTCTCGCTATCTGGTAATCTCTGGAGTTAGTTGTTATAGTTGTCTCTGGTTAAAGCTTGTTCCTCTTGTGATTTTGTTAGCCTCTATCAGCAGACCTGGGAGACTAGATCTCTCCTGAGTTTCAGTGGTCACTCTGCAGAGTGCAGGTATGATTTCCTCTTGCAGGAAAGGTGCACATATATCTGGTGTTTGGTCCTGCCTCCTAGCAGAAGATGAAGGCCTGAAACAAGGCCTGTCCCATAAGCTGTTAGCTTCTGTAGTCCAAACTCTCACCTGAGCAGACTAGTCTTGGAGGGATCTGGGAACCAATATGGCTCCTCCAGGTGCTCCAGCAAAGCGCCCCACCCGCCCCGGGCAGGGCTGACACCTCTCCTCTGGCAGAGAAGGTACCCAGATGTCTGGAACCTGAAACAGGGTCTGCCTCAGAAGCTGTGTGGCTTCTGCCTGTCCCAGAAGCTGTTAGCTTCTGCAGTCCACACTCTCACCTGTGCAGACTAGTCTCAGACAGATCTAGGAACCAAGATGGCTCCCCCAGATGCTCCAGCAAAGCCCTCCAGGCTGGGGCCAACACCTCTCCTCTGGCAAGGAAGTTGCCTGGATGTCTGGAGCCTGAAATGGGGTCTGCCTCAGAAGCTGTCTTCTAGGGACCTTGGGGGTGTCTGCTTACTCAGTGCCCAGTTGACTTGGTGCTGTTGCCGACCAGAAGGGACTTGTGACCCTGGTCAGGCAGGGTTTTCTGTTTCCCTAATGCTGTCTCATGTCCTGTGCAATTGGAATGGAACAGAAGTTGTGTTTCACTCACTGGTGGTCTTAGATTGAGTGGAGAGTCCTCTAGGGACCTTGGAGGTGTCTGCTGACTCTGCACCCAAGGTGACCCAGTGCTGGTTTGGGTTACCATTCTTAGCATGATCTTTTCTTATTCCATACATTTGCCTGAAAGTTTCATAATATCATTGTATTTAATAGCTGAGCAATATTCTATTATGTATATATGCCACCTTTTCTTTAATCATTCTTCAGTTGAGGGGCATCTACATTGTTTTCATTTTCTGGCTCTTATTAGTAAATTTGCTAAAAATATAGTTGAGCAAGTGTCCTTGTGAAATGGTGGAACATTTTTTGGTTATATTCCCAGAAATGGCATATCTGGGTCATGAGGTGAGAACTATTGACAATTTTCTGAGAAACCACCAAATTGATCTTCAAAGTAGTTCTACAAGTTCATATTCCTGCTAGCAATGTAGGAGTATGCCCTTTGCTCCACATTCTTGCCACAACGAGTTGTGGCTTAATTTTTTTGATCTTAAGACATCTGACAGATATAAGACAGAATATCAGTGTCACTGTGATTTGCACTTCCCTGATGACTAAGGGTGTTGAACATCTCCTTAACTGCTTCTCAACCATTAGAGTCCTCTGTTGTGAATTCTTGGTTTAGACTGCACCCCATTATTCAGTTGGGTTATATGGTTTGTTAATGTTTAATTTCTTGAGTTCATTATGTATTTTGTATATCAGTCCTCTGTCAGATGTGCAATTAGTTGAGATCTTTTCCCAATATGGCAGCTGCACTTTTCTCCTTTTTTGAGTGTTCTTTTCCTTACAGAAGCTTTTGAGTTTCATGATCTCCCATTTATTAACTGTTGATCTTAGTGCCTGAGATGTTGGTGTTCTGTAAATGAAGTTGTTTCCTGTGTCAATGTGTTCAAGGTTATTTCCCATTTTCTCCTCTATCAGATTTAGTGTGTCCAGTTTTACCTTGAGCTTTTTGATTCACTTGGAGTTGAGTTGTGGGTGGATGGGGATCTATTTCCATTCTTCTACATTCAGAAATCTAGTTAGACCAGCACCATTTTTGGAAAATGATTTCTTTTTCCATTGTATGCTTTTGGGTTTGTTTGTTTGTTTGTTTGTTTGTTTGTTTTGTCAAAAATCTACTGTCTGTACCTGTTTTATTTCTGTTTTGTTTGTTTGTTTGTTTTTTCCATTCCTTCCACTTAATTCTGTTGACCAACTTTTCTGGTTTTGTGCCAATACCTTGTGGATTTCATTACTATTATTTTGTAGTATAGCTTGAGATCAGAGATGGTGATACCTCCAGAAAGTTTTTTATTGTATAGGATTGTTACACCCATCCTGGGTTTTTTTCTTTTCCCAGGTGAAGCTGAGAACTTCTTTCAAGTTCTATACAGAATTTTGTTATAATTTTGATGTGAATTATGTTGACTGTTTCAGTAAGATGGCAGTTTTAATTATGCTAATCCTATCAATCCATGGTCATGGGAGATCTTTCCATCTTCTAATATTTTCTTCAATTTATTTTTTTAAAGACTTGGTATTCTTTTCATACAAGTCTTTTACTTGCTTGGGTAGAGTTATAACAAAATATTTTCTATTATTTATAGGTATTGTGAAGTGTGTTTTTTCCCTAATATCTTTCTTTGCCGATTTACCATTTGTGTAAAAGAGGGCTACAGATTTCTTTGAGTTATTTTTGTATTCAACCACTTTGCTGAAGGAATTTATCAGCTCTAGGAGCATTCTTGGGGTTACTTATATATACTATCATATCATCTGAGAATAGTGATACTCTAAATTCTTCTTTTCAAATTTGTATCCCTTGATCTAGTTTAGTCATCTTATTGTTCTAGCAAGAATTTCCAGTGCTGTATTGAATATAAAGGGAGACACTTGGCAGATTTGTCTTTTTCCTGATTTTAATGAAATTGCTTTAAGTTTCTCTCTATTTAATTTGATGTTGGTAATTGGCATATTTTATATTGTCTTTAATGTGTTTATATATGTTCCTTATATCCCTGATCTCTCTAAGACATTTATCATGAAAGAATTTTGGATTTTTAGCATGTAGAAAGATGATCATATTTTTTTTTCAGATTTTATATGATGGATTACAGTGATAAATTTTTATACAATGAAACATCCCTGCATCCATGGGATGAAGCTTACTTGATCATGTTGGATAAGGTTTTTGATGTTTTCTTGAATTCAGTTTGTAAGTTGTTGTAAAACTTTTTAATCCCAATCTAGGGTTTTACCTCACCTTTGACCATTTAGTTCCTAGGTAAAAGATACTCAACTTTTCTTATTTCCAATAAGCCTTAAATGGCTCAAGAACTGGTCAGATGTCCAGCCTCTATGTTACTAGAGCAAAAATACTCTGAGTATTTTAAAATCAATTTTCATGTTGGAAATTGGTCTGAAAATATCTTTTATTGTTGGGTCTTTATTTGGTTTATGTATTAGGGTGTCAATGGCCTCATAGAATAAGTTTGGCAGTGTTACTTCTGTTTTGAATTTATGGAAGAGTTTGACAAGTATTGGTATTAGCTCCTCTTTGAAAGTCTGGTAGAATTCTGCACCAAAATCATCAAGTTCTGGGATTTATTTATTTTTTTTTTTTTGGACGTCTTTTAATTTTATATTCCATCTCAGTTAGATTGGCAACAAGATTCTTTCAAAGAATCAAGGAAACCATGAGCTGGCTTTTTGAGAAAATCAAGAAGGTAGAAAAAACTCTTAGCCATTCTAACTAAAAGGCTGAGATAAAATATACAAATTTTAAAAATCAGAAATGAAAATGTGGACATAAGTTGGACTGGTTATTGGACCTCCTTTCCTTCAATGTTTTCTCCTTTTTTGTCCCTGCATTTCTTTTAGACAGGAACAATTCTGAGTCAGTAATTTTGACTGTGTGTTAGCAACCCTGTCCTTCCACTTGAGACCCTGTCGATCTACTAGAGGTGGATTCTTCGAGTGTCCTTTCCTCAGTGTTGGTCAATTTGGCTAAGGTAACCTCCAATGAGTCCTGAGAGTATCACCTACAGACTTTAAGAAGTATAACAAGCAGAAATGCCCAAGTGAGGAGGCCTCAGTCCCACTTAGAAAATGGAAAGGAAATAATCAAGAGAGGCAGAGGGAGGAGCACATGGGTGGAAGACGGGAGGGTGGGGAAAAGGGAACCAAGATCAAATATGAGGGGAGGGGACAGGAGAGAAGTGCAAATGGCCAAGAGGATGAATGGAAATAAGCAATCTCGAGGAGTAAAAAGTGGGGAGCCTTCTAGAGAGTACCAGAGACCTGAGACCTGAGTCACTCTTAGGACTCATTTTAGCCCTTCTTAAAGAAATGTAGATTTTTAAATTATAATTGCTTGCTTATTTTATTTATTTACATTTCAAATGTTGTCCCCCTTCCTGATCTCCCCTCTATAAAATTTCCATTCTATCTTCCCTCTCCTTTGCCTCTAATAGGGTGCTTCCCAACCTACTCTCCCACTCCCACCTCACCCATGAACTGAGCCCTGGAATCTCAATGGAAGAGTTACAGGAAGGACTGACACAGCTGAAGGGGTTTGCAACCCCATAGGAAGACCAAATAAATAGATGACCCCAGAACTCCCAGGGACTAAACCACCAACCAAAGAAACTATTTTTAAAGTAAAGAAGTGAGAAATTTTTGAAAATAAACTGTACAACTGCCTTGCTTGTGACAATATCTATTTTATGTTAGCTAACTTCAAGTTAAATTCTTCAGATTCAAATATTGTCTTCACTTGAAAGAGAGCTTTGTTATCAAAAACTGAAGACAATCTTAGAGAACAAAATATTAAGAATGCCATGACTATATTCTTCAGAGTCTGAAAATAGTAAAAACAACTGTGGATAGGACTGATGAATTTTTTTTTTGGTTGGGGGGAAGTGGTAGAGGTCAGGGGGGAATCTGTTACTAACATATGGAATAGGTCTACAATTTTTGAGTCCTATCTAATCCTTAACAACTCAGTCCATAATTTTGGAAACTATTCTTGAGCATTGCATACGTGAAATGTACATTTTCATTCTCTATGAAAAATCACTGACAATTTAGGGTGAGAAACAAAATATGTAACCAATTTTTTACAACCTGAAGTATTGCCCTTGTCAGGACAGTATTTTGAGCAGTTGCATACTTTTAAAGCACTTGAAATTTTAAAGTAGCCAAATACTAATGTGGTTTGCTTTAACTCAGAAGGATTTTTTTATTCTTTTGAAGCTGGTCACTGAATGAAGCTGTCTCTCATAAAACTGTCACAAGAACAAAAGAGTCAGTAACATTTCAGGACTGCACAATGGTGGACATTTTTGCCAATATTTATGAGGTTTCAGAAATGTTCTTATGTTTTTCTATCTATAACCATTTGCCACTTTAAATTTGTATATAACACATATTAATCATTCTTAAATCTTTCCCTTTAATTATATATTTTTCTTTCTTTTTCCTCCCTCCATACACTCCCATGTAACACTCTTCACTCTCCTTCAAATTAATGACTCTTTAAAACTGTTATTGTATGCATGAATATATTATATATAAATACATCTAATATAAGTAATTAATAATATAATTAATGCATTAACATATAGTAATTATATATCTATACTTATGTATGCATATATCTACATATGCATACATAAGTATATACATACTCATTCCAAAATATAACCTATTGATTCCATATGTTACTTTTATGTATGTTTTCAGGGCTTTCCAATTAGTATTGGAAAAGAAATAGATGTGTTGTTCCCCATGGAACACCATGTCTACAACTCCGAATTTTCCTCAGTTGCCTTTCTTTTTGCAGTGTTGATGATTTGTGGATTTCTCCTAGTCAACTTTGGTATGCCCATTGGTGTCATCCTTTTTCAGTTCATTTTTAGTGAGTCATGTTGGTTAGATTTTATTGGTGTAACTTCTGATATAACTAAGAGACACAATGTCAAACTCTCTGAACATTCATATTTGCAGGAGAGATGAGATGCATGAATGAACAATTGACACCTGTAAAGTCATTAGTTTACAAATACTCACTTTCTACTAAATATCACCTGAATTCTAGTGAATATAAGCTATATGATGATCTATAATAAGGAGTTTGAAAAGTATTTCTTATTCAAATGTTTAATATATATTATATTTAGAAAATTATATGTACATAAACCTATATATTTGTATTAATATGTAATGTATTAATACAAATATAATTGTATTATAATATGAAAATTATATGTGAAATATATAAAATAAAATATAATACATCTATATATGTATATATATGCATATATATATTCTAAGGACTGGTAACATATACAGGACAAGAATAGAGTATACTCACTAACTCTAGGCAAGGACAGCAAATCTTAGAATTTCTGACCTGCACAAACACACTAAGATGTATAATGTCAGGTCTAAAATTATATCAGCATGGTTATTGCTTAATACAGAAACCAAATGTTTTATTGTTGTTATTTTTGTTTTGCCAGTCTTCACATTCATTCAGCATAAGTTTTTTTTGACCAAGATTTATGAAATTCCATGAAAAGAGATTTTCCATGTTTATATATTTTTGCCACTTTCTTTTTTATTAAACATTTTATATATTTACATTTCAAATGATACTCCCTTTCTTGTTTCCCCTCTATAAATTCCCTATCTCATCCCTCTCCCCCTGCTTCTATGAGTGTGCTCCTCCACCCACCCACCCACTCCTGCCTCACCACTCTAGCAACCACCTACACTGGGGCATCACCCTCCACAGGACCAAGGGCCTCCCCTCCAACTGATGCCAGATAAGGCTACCATTCTCAGCTACATATGCAGCTGGAACTGTGGGTCCCTCCATGTATAATCTTTGGTTGGTGGTTTAGTCTCTGGGAGCTCTGGGGGAATCTTGTTGCTTGATATTGTTGTTCTTCCTATGGGTTTACAATTCCCTTCAGCTCCTTCAGTCCTTCCCCTAACTTTTATATTGGGGTCCCTGAGCTCAGGCTATGGGTGTTTGCATCTGTATTGGTCAGGTGCTGGTAGAGCCTCTTGTTGAACAGCCATACCAAGCTCCTGTCAGAAAAAAACTTCTTCACATGCGCTATAGTGTGGGGGCTTGGTGTCTGAGGATGGGATGGATCCTTAGGTGGGGTGTTATTTCCTTCAGGCTCTACTTCATTTTTTGTCCCTGTTTTACTTTTGGACAGGAACATTTCTGGTTTAAAATTTTTGAGATGGGTGAGTGCAACCATCCCTCAACTGTGGCCCATGCCTATCTATTGGAGGTACTTTCTATAGGTTCTATGTTCCCTTTGTTGGGTATTTCCACTAAGATTATTCCAGGTCGCTCCTGGGAGACTCCAGTTTCCCAGGTGTTTGGGACTTTCTAGTGGCTACCACTAGTTTCCCATCCCCCACTGTTATATATTTCTATCTGATTTCCTGACCCTTTGTACTTCTTTCCTGTCCCTTCCCATTTAAAAGTCAGCACATTGTTTATTCTTCTTTTGGAAACAATCATTAGAATTTTTAATCTAAAGTATATCAGCAGTTGTTTGAAATAGTTTTGCAACAACAGTTTTCACTGACATTTTTTGCTGATCAATACAAATTGACTCAAAGAACAGATAACACATTCTGTTTGTTGCTGTGTGCTTGTCAATTGATCGTTGTCCAGAGAGAGTTATGTTTTAGCATTCAGTTGAAGAATTAAGAATGAAATGGACTTATTAGTCCTTGAATATAAGAAGTCAGTTTTTCAACCTGATTTCATTGTATCTATTTATGTATTTTTGAAGTGAATTCTCATCAGTGCCAAATGTAAAATTAAAGCCATCAAAAATCATTTCAGATTCAAGAAATAAATAAAAACTAAAATATTTGGTTAGTTTAGAGACTATTTTCATATTTTAAATTATAGAGTTTCTATAAGGAATAAATTCTCCTATGAGTATGAGTTTTCAGCATCTAAAATGTTCATGTCACATTTGAAAGAAACCCTCTAAAGCACTGATTGTCACCCTTTGGGTTGCAAACCCTTTAGTGGTAGAATAATTATTTTATAGGTGTCTCATATCAAATATCCTGCATATCAGATATTTATTTTATGATTCACAATAGTAGCAAAAGTACAGTTGTAAAGTACCATAAAAACTAATCTTATGGTTTGGGTCAACAACATGAGGAAGTGTATTAAAGGGTAGCTGCAACAGGAAAGTTGACAACTACTGCTCTAAATCATGTCAGAATTGCTGCCATCCTTTGACTTTCACCTTGTAGGTAGCATGAATTTCAGGTATGCACTATCAGTTTTATTTTAAGTTTTTAAAGTAATCTTTGTATTGATTTCTATTGTTGATATACATTTTTACAACAGCTCAGGAAATAAGAGCAAAAATTCACAAACAAGAAAGGATTAAATGTTAAGAAATAAACAAAAAATAGTAAAAAGAATGGAAGAAAATATTTAGCTATATATGTAAACAGATTATTTTCTACAATATATGAAGAAAAAACTAAAATTAATAGAGAAATAAAATAATTTAGTAAATAAGTGGGCAATCTAATAGAAAAAAAGCTACTTTGCTGAATTAATCATAAAACATGAGTTAAATTCATACTAAAACTACTCAGCTATTAAAAAGAATGAATTTATGTAATCCCTAGGCAAATGGATGGACCTGGAAGGCATAATCCTGAGTGAGGTAACCCAATCACAAAAGAACTCACATGATATGTACTCACTGATAAGTGGATATTAGCCCAGAAACTTATAATGCCCAAGATATAAGATACAATTTGCAAAACCCATGAAACTCAAGTAGAACAAAGACCAAAGTGTGGAAACTTTGCTCCTTCTTAGAATTGGGAACAAAACACCCATGGAAGGAGTTACAGAGACAAAGTTTGGAGCTTAGGCGAAGGAATGGACCATCTAGAGACTGCCACACCCGGGGATCCATCCCATAATCAGCCTCCTAACGCTAACACCATTGCATACACTATTAAGATTTTGCTGAAAGGACCCAGATATAGCTGTCTCTTGTGAGACTATGCTGGGGCCTAGCAAACACAGAAGTGGGTGCTAACAGTCAGCTATTGGATGGATTACAGGGCCCCCAATGGAGGAGCTAGAGAAAGTACCCAAGGAGCTGGAGGGATCTGCAACCCTATAGGTGGAACAACAATATGAACTAACCAGTACCCCCCCCCCCCCAGAGCTCGTGTTTCTAGCTGCATATGTATCAGAACATTCCCTAGTTGTCCATCATTGGAAAGAGAGCCCATTTGTCATGCAAACTTTATCTGCCTCAGTACAGGGGAATGCCAGGATCAAGAAGTGGGAGTAGGTGGGGAGGGGAGTTGGGGGGGAGGGTATGGAGGACTTATGGGGTAGCATTGGAAATGTAAATGAAGAAATTACCTAATTAAAAAAAGCCATAGTAAAAAAAAAAGCAGAGAATTTGCAAAAAATGAAGCATAATATAATACATAGAAATGAACCAATAAAACTATACTCCTGGGATTTTGAGGAAGATGACAAACTGTAAAAACTGAAGAAAGAAAGCCTTTCAATACATGTGTTCCTTGATCCATGTTTATTGTGAGCTGTCACTTGTGTTTTGATTCTGACATGACTTAGATCAGTAAGTATTTCTCAACCTTTCTGTTGCTGCCTGGTACTGGAAACTTAGCTACTCCGTGTTAGTGGAGCAATGGGTCTTGAAGTAGCACAGTCCTTAACTATATTCTGAATATATATCCTTATTCCAACAGGTAAGTGTAGTCCTCACTTCTCATCAAGAAAACTATGCTTTATATGGAGAAGACTGCAGAAAAACACAATCAAAATGCAGACATATGAAGACCAGTCCCAACAGATAAGTTAAAATACATCCACCTAAAGCTTAGAGAACATTGGGAATTAGGGGTCAGAAAGATTGTGAGGGTGAAAGGAATTGGGAATTTGCTGGGAAAGTATATCTTCTAGAAATGTCAGAAGCTACACCCATAATGTCTCACCAAAATGGCTGTTTAAAAATCATAAGTTGAGCTAAGACACCACCAAAAGATATGCTGATTTAGAAGGGCAAACCTCATGGGACCTCATACCTATACAGTGAACTACAGGCAATTAAGGACTGCTGAGGATGGGAGAAATAATCTTTTTTAGGGAAGAGCACATAGTTGGCTATTCAATACCAAATGGTCAACGTTGAAAGCATACATATGTGTAACATTATTCAGACTGAGCACATTGTACTTAAGTTTTTAGACATGTAAATATGTCTACATATACATATATCAATAATTAATGAAAAAGAGGACATTGATCTGAAAGAGAGCAAGGAGTGGTATAATGGAGAATTTGAAAGGAGGAAATTTAAAAGGGGGATCTGCAACGCTATAGGTGAAACAACATTATGAACTAACCAGTACCCCAGAGCTCTTGACTCTAGCTGCATATGTATCAAAAGATGGCCTAGTCGGCCATCACTGGAAAGAGAGGCCCATTGGACTTACAAACTTTATATGTCCCAGTACAGGGGAACACCAGGGCCAAAAATGGGAGTGGGTGGGTGGGGGAGTGGGGTGGAGGGTATGGGGGACTTTTGGGATAGCTTTGGAAATGTAAATGAGGAAAATACCTAATAAAAAATTTTAAAAAATTTTAAAAAGGGAAGCATGATGTGAATATAATCTCTAAAAATACGAAAAATACAAAATTGAAGTAGAGCCATCGGTATACCACTAGCTACCCAAAGCTTATTTATTTTTAAGTTTAGAGGACAGATTCAAAGATAATTAGCAAAGTGTGGAGGATTATAGACATTAAGGATGATGTTATTCCATATGATTCCCAGAGTACAAGAATGATTCACAATATATGCTACAGATGCTAAAACTTGCAAATTTTGATGTTATATTAGCTAAGAACTTTTTCATTTTTTCATTTGTTAACAATTTATATTAAGTAGGTACAATGGAAAAGAATACTTAGCTTAGGAATTTTCTTTCATTAACATATTTTCACATGCTGTAATAGAAACACAAATATCTGGAATTGAAATATATGTACATACCGATATTTAATATGGATAAATTCATACAGTGCATAATTCATTATTTTAACAATCTAGTTACATTTAGGACTTTTCCATTTTGGAGATTTATTGCCATTATATAGATTTAGAATATGATAATTAACTTAAAATCTAACTTCTTACATAGTAATCAGTAAATTCCTATTCTTTCATTCCATGGCCATTCTCCAACCAATACCCCAGTAAACACAAATTTACTTCGTGTTTCAATTGGTTTATCTATTTTACTATGCCATATAAGCAGAGCTATAAAATATTCAGAATTTTGTGTTTGAAGGTAATCTATATTTTTATCATATGCTAGTCACTAACTTCTATGAAAGAATAATATATTTTCTTTAATATATGTAGCACAGCTTATTTTTATACTTTTTATTATGTGAAAATTGTAACGATTTGGATACCAAAATTGATAGATCCAATGATATTTTTGTCTTTAAATTTTGAGGGAACATCATCATTTCCTTAGATGTTAAATAATTGCTATATTTCCACCACAATAGTGAACTATTCCAGTGTTTCCACATTAAGATAACATGGTATGTATGTCTCATGGGTTGACAGTATTTTCCACCTGGATGTCCAGTTGTACCAACAGTATTTCTTTCAAGAGCTCTGAGAAAATTCATTGGGATTTTTACCCCAATGACTTTATTGTTACTACATGAAAAGGAGAAATTAGATTTTTCTACTATTGCTAATAATGTTTCTTTTAAGTAGTTATTTTCAGTTATTTTGAAACAATACATATATCTATGATCTAAAGTGATATAAAATTCTAAATGTTTGTTTATTGTTTTTCTTTCAATGATTTCAATTAGTCTATAATCAAACGTAGGGAAACACACCAGTGAGTTAAACATTGTCCTGAGACAATTACATGTCAGCACTCAATGTATACATCACCATTCACAAGTGGCTATTTTATATACTTTTCACAAATAATAAAAAAGTTAAGTAATTCACAATTCTTCTACCTTGGTCAGACTGTAAATCACACCAGGATGTGCATGTCATTGTTGTGACCCAAAAGCTTGCATTCTGAGCACTCTCTCTCTTACTGCCATCACTGTAGAATTACCATTACTAATTTAGAAAAAATAAAATTGAAGATTTAACATCAAACATCTTCATTTGTTTGGATGATTAGTTTTCTTAAGCATAGGTTTATTCTAAGTGGTCTTAGCATTGTTGAAAAAAATGTCTCCTCTGGAATCATCTATCTTTATACAATCCATATACCATTTAGCATGAATTAATTGTGCTTTATTTTTTTTCCTAGCAGCACTATACAAATGAACATAACTGCTGATTTTTATCTACTCTAATTTGTTCTGAAAAATCCCATCTGGTGGCCAATAATTTATTCATTTAAATGACCTTTGAAATCAGAGGTTTTTTTTTTTTTTTTCCTGTCAAATAATTCTAGGTTGTGACATTTCTGAGTATTGATTTAAATTCCTTCTCCTGTTACTTTATGGGAGAACTATTACAAACTTAAACAATAATTCCTTAAATTGAAGCAAATTTGGTGGACTTTTACTCTCATGTTTAAGAGTGGATTTTAAATCTCTCTGGCAGGAACTGAAGTGGTGCCTTCAACATAGCTATATTAATGTGGGAAGTCTGGAGAAGAATATTACAGCAGCAAAGTGGAAGCTGAAATAACAAATGTCACAAGAATGAAAGGATTTATGGATTTAAGAGTTTGATACTGTAACCATAAGATGGGAAAATTATAATATGGTACTTGAGTTGAAAGTTTCCAAGAATCAACCAACTCTTACCACTTGAAATGAACTGAAGTAGGAAGATATGCCCATGGAAGAAACAGCATTTGTGAAATATATGTGCTTCATCCTGAATCATATAATTGCAGTGTTTTTCTCCTGAGAAGCAATTTGCAATAACAGTCTGAACAAGCCTCAAAAATATTTTGCAATGCAATCCTTAATTGAATAAACTTGATACATTGTTTCTTTATAGAAATTAACAAGAAAGTGACTCATAATTCCAGTGGGGGAAGATGTAATATAATGGAAAACCTAATTACTTAATTGATGAAATATATGTGACAAATATTCTAACACATATGGCATCACATTGAAAAATTATAAATGAGGGAAAAAAAACTAAAGCAAATTCTTTTAGAACCTGTGTTCCTGGATCTAAAATATAACAGGATTTTTACACATGTATGAATGATACTATCATTTCCATTGTTAACTTTGTCACGGCTCATATTCATAGTTCTCTGGAAGGTTTCATCATAAGATGTTGGCATGGGACTATGGAGCACAAAGAGGTAAAACACACACACAGACACACACACAAACACACACACACACACACACACACACAAACACACACACACACTATTGACATCAATGTTTGCCTCCAATAAGATAGTTTATAAAATTGTTTAGTAAAACACTGGTAAAATTAAAGAAAAATACTTCTATTACTTTTACTACCATAATTAAATTGAATTTTATTTGGAGGTTTTAAGTAAGTGTCATCTCATTAGTCTAAGTGACAGTTTATTTAAATGTAATTTCATAATAAAACATGTTTGACTATTGCAATGCAATTAGAGAAATTTGATATAGATCATTATTGGCCTTTTGTTTAGAAGCAGGCCGTACTTCAAACTATTAAATTGACTGTCTTAATGCACTCTGTAGTGGAGGCTTATTTTATACACAGAAAAGTGCTTCATATTTAACTCAAAGGAAAAGGCCTTGCTTTTTCGACATTCATACCTTTCTGTCAGAATAATATTCAGTATTGATCTTTTCCCTAAATTACATGTGTTGAATGCTCTTAACAGGCATTCCTCTCTAGAGTCATAAAACCAGAAGAAGCCTGAGAAACCATGAAGCAAGGTGGTTAAACAATTTATGGGGCTTAATAGCTATTCATTCTATGAAGCCTAAATTATTAGTTGAGATCATTTGACAGACAGTCACATGTTAAAGCTTAACACCAGAAATCTAAACTTGACAAAGACAACTTCTATAGCCTTTGAACCTTCAGAAGTTGTTTTAAGCTTTTTTGTTTGTTTGTTTGTTTGTTTCATTAGTATTCAACAGACCAATATTCTTTCTGCTCTTATATTAGCTATATAAAAACTACTCCCAATAGGATTCCTAATAAGAATTTTAGGGCTAATCATGCTACTATTGGTCTAAAACTTATATGCATAAATCAAAGAAATTTTATAAATTATGGACAAGCAGTGTACCTCTTTCTAGATAAGGTTGTAACATTAAATCAGACATCTAGCTATCTTTATATATTGTATAGATTTCTTTTTAATTTGCCTCAAACTGTGACCTTAGTAGCCCTATAGCTCCTGTGGCTGCTATAATTTCATTTTCTTCTTCTTTTTTTTTTTTTGTTGTTGTTGTTGTTTTGTTTTTTGTTTTTTTGTTTTTTTGTTTTTTTTGAGACAGGGTTTCTCTGTATAGCCCCGGCTGTGCTGGAACTCACTTTGTAGACCAGGCTGTCCTAGAACCCAGAAATCCGCCTGCCTCTGCACTCAAGTGCTGGGATTAAAGGCATGTGCCACCACTGTCCGGCTTTCATTTTCTAATATTATCATTTCTACAATATTTCTTTGTGTGAATGAGAATTATTGGAAAGAAGGTATATCTGAACTGGCTAATTGGTTAAAAATGACTAGAAGACTCCAGTTCAATTCCTATATTGGGCAGCTCATAAGCAACTTTAATTCCAACTTCAATGTGATCTGATGCCTCGTGCCTCTATGGGCATCAGAACTCATGTGCATATACCCAAATAGAGACACACTTTCCCCCACACATACACAATTGAATATAATGAATCTTTCATAAGGAGTTTATGAAATTTGCTAACTCCTTGGGACAAGGGATTTTAGCAAAACTAAATTTGTGTTCCTGAGCCATGGTCACTCACAACTGGTTAAGAATAAGGCATCTCTTTTGTAACCTTGAGGCAAGTGCTGAGTCTACCATAAACATTGGTAAATGGTATGTACTGTTGCTAGGACCTTATTTATTAATGCCCTTTACAGAGAATGCTCCTTTTGCAGATAGCTACTTCATTATTCCTTCATGTGCTTTCTGCCTCTACTCAAAAGTCTAATATTTAGAAATGCCATGAACATCATAATTTAAATTGTAATTCATGCCTTCTTGATCATACCTCCACCATTTGAATCAATTACTATTATTCTAGTTGACTTTGTACAGTCACTATGCTTTATGCATTATCTTTAGTATTTGTCATTTTCCATTACAACTGAAGTAATATTTGAAAAATCATGTTTATTGTTATACCCATATGATGTAGAACCACACATGTTCAACATACAGTAGAAAATCAACAATTATGTGACAGACTAAGGGAAATAAAAATAATATTGTTCAAGAAATAATACACAACCCACAAAATAATTAAACATTTTTATGTTACAATGTGCTCTTATATATACAAGTACATTTGCAAGATGAATTTTAAAACTATTAAATTGAAATCATGTCATTGATCTTTGAGAAATGAAAGAATAATTGAATGTGATCAGTCTAAGAGACTTGATAGAATTTGTATTTTAGAGGTGGAAACATCTTCAAATATATTATACATTTTTCTTTCATTCTACATTGTCACAAATATTAGGACCTAATAATTTAACTGTCTTCCTTGATGATAAGAAAAGTTAAAGCAAAAGTTATAATATACTCTAATAACTTTTCCAAAAATAATGAAAAACTGTTCTCTTCATATGACCACTAGCCATGAAGATTTAGACAAAAGGTTTTTTTTATAGCCACTTTTCTATTCCATAAATACACTTCTTTTGATTTTATAAAGGGAGCTATTTCTTATAGCATGTTGCTGTCATTTAATATGGCTGACTTCAGTAAGGAAACACACTGTGAAGAGAAGGGCCTTGCAACTGTGGAGTTAATGGCATGCAAAGTCCCACTCTGTTTTCTCTAGCTTGCAGAGAAGACTGATTATATTTGGAGAAAGGTGGTAAATGACTGCTGGAAGGAAAAGTGGGAAAAAATCAATTCTGACTGTCTTTAAAGAGGAAAGTAAATCTGAAAAACAAATGTTCATTCTGGTTCCTAACCCCAAGAGAACACACAAGGGGAGTCCCAGTCAGTTAAGTCCAGAGATATCAATTGTACTGAGTGAGAAATTCGGGAAGACCAGATTGTTAAAGATCTATTGAAATAAGAATTCAGAGTGAATAGTGCAAAAAATGTTTGATTTACACTGTTCATTTGAAAGGAGAGATGTAAGTGTAAGTGCTACAAATCCAAGAATGCCCACAGGAAAAGTGGAAGGCAAGGACAGAGCATGGTTGTGACTCTACACACTGATAGAGACTATGCTTTATTCCTACTGAAAGTCACCAGAATAACTCAAAATGAGATGTAAGGAAAATGACTTGACTGGAACAACTCAAGCTACATAGAAAAATTGGTTGTGTTTTTGCAATCAATATTAAGAGTTTGAATGATTATCAAATGAAAGTAGAGAACTACTTGTTCCTTTAAAGGACAAAAAACAATTAAGGGGGAAGTACAGAAGTAAAGAAGATGGGCATCCTGTCTTTTTATTTATTTATTTATTCATTTATTTATTTATTTATTTATTCATTCATTCATTCATTTATTCATGTATTCATTAATTTATTTTTTGTGACCAAATAACCTTAAGTTTTATTTAAATAACCTACGGTGAGTACATGACCAGAACCATGGGTTCCTCCCTCCATGTGTAGTCTTTGGTTAGTAGTTTAGTCCCTAGGAGCTCTGGGGGTTCTAGTTGGTTGATGTTGTTGTTATTCCTTTGGGTTGCAAACCCCTTCAGCTCCTTAAGTACTTTCTCTAACTCCTCCAATGGGAACCTGTGCTCAGTCCAATGGTTGGCTGCAAACATCTGCCTCCGTATTTCTCAGGATCTGGCTGAGTTTCTCAGGAGACAGTTATATCAGGCTCTTGTCAGCAAGCACTTCTTGGCATCCACAATAGTGTCTGGGTTTGTTCACTGTATTTGGGTTGGATTCCCAGGTTGGGCAGTCTCTGGATGACCTTTTCCTTATTCTCTGTTCCATATTTTGTCTCCATTTTTCCTCCCTTGAGTATTTTGTTCCCCCTTCTAAGAAGGACTTAAATATCTACACTTTGTTTTTCCTTCTTCTTGAGTTTCATGTGGTTTGTGTATATCTTGGGTATTCTGAGCTTTTGAGCTAACATCCACTTATCAGTGAATGCATACCATGTGTGTTCTTTTGTGATTGAGTTATCTCACTCAGGATGATATTTTCTACTTCCATCCACTTGCCTAAGAATTTCATGAAGTCATTGTTTTTAATACCATGTGTAATATATTGTTTAGTAGCCTGTCTTGTAGAAGTCAGTTATTTCTAAAATGTTCTGATTCCTTGATTGTGAGGGCAATCTCTCTCCCTGCAAAGCAACTAGAGTCTTTTGAATATGAGGTTGTAAAGGAATTGAATGTTCAAACAGTCGTCATTTAACATAAGTACTTTAATTTTTCCGCACCAGTGGTCTGTCTCTTTTATTGTATCCAGCATGAGCCAGTATTTTTTCCGTTAAATCGTACTCCTCTCTTACTCCATTGTTTAGAAACATACTTATAAAGGAATACTGACGTGCTTAGGTTATAAGATGATAGAGATGAGCACACAGATAGTAGTTTCTTCCATCCCACTAGGTAGATTATATTGAGACATGAGAAGAACATACCAAGTAGCTCCATGAAGAGAATACAAAGAGAAAGAGAGAGAGGGAGAGAGAGAGACAGAGAGACATAGACAAGAGATGAAAATCTACTTTTTGCGTCTGTACACTTGTGAAAAATGGTGGTTTCAAGTATGGAACTTAAATAGCTCTATGAGGAGTTCACACTGTTATGTTAGAAGTGGAGAGCCAAAGAGTATACAGGAAGCAGCCCTCAAAGGAGAGACGGGAAGAGGAGAAACAGAATGCTCAAGGACCGGGTATCCAGTTGTGCATAGTCTGCAATCTTAAGCCATCTTCCCATAAGGGTAAGTTTAATTAATCTAAAAATAAAATACAGATAATAAAATTTAAAGTATGACATTTGCTCCAAATGTATCCAATTATTCCAAACTAAAACTAACGCTGGCTGTTAGGAATTTATCTTATACCAAGTGAAACATTCACAGGGAGTTACAGAGAGTTGTTAAACATATTAGATAACAATTCTCAGGCAGAGAACATTGGGGTAGAGATGTGATGATTCGTCTTTTTTTTTTTTTTTCTTTCTGGTTTGAATTTGACCAGAGGATGATAACTGAATTCAATATGAGAGATTTTATTTGGAGCTCACATGTCAGCACACTGGGATGAGATTGACTACATTTGAATTTTGATGATACCACTTATCATATCTATGACCCTACAACACTTATTGAAACCTCTCTGAGTATTAATGTTCTCATTTTTAAACCATGAACTATAGCATTTTAATTTCATAGATCTCTTAAAATGATTAATTTTTTTTATACTTAGAAAGTGAACAGAATACTACTTAACAGATACCATATATTAAATGAATTTGTTAAATAAAAGTTTAAAACTGATTGTTTATTATAGGTAACTTGAGCTAAGTGTGGATATAACTACGAAGTATGTTCATAATGCTTTCTTTTGGTGACTTATTAAACACATCACAGATTATGTCTCAATTACTGTAAATCTATATAGTATAGACTGAACAAATTTACTTTGTATGTCTCAGGAAAAGAATGGTAATAATTATTAGCATAAAATTTGTTTGTGTATATTCAAATTTCCTAAGAGACTATATTTCCTCCAAGAGGTAAAAAAAAATGTAAATGTCTTGTGACATATTAATTAGTAAGATTTTTATTATTTCATTTAATCTATTAACTAAATCAATACATTTTTACTTAGTAATAGATTTTTTTCTTTTTTAATTGGTTCTTTTATTTATTTTCATTTCAAATGTTATCCCCTATTCTAGTTTCACTCCTGCAAATCCACTATCCCATTCCCCTCCACATGCTTCTGTGAGGGTTTTGTCCTACCCACCTACTCACTCACACATTCCCACCCTGGCGTTCCCTTACTCTGGGGTATTGAGCCTTCACAGAAACAAGGGCCTCTTGTTCCATTGATGTCCAACAAGTCCATCCTCTGCTACATATGGATCTAGAGCCATGCATGCCTCCATGTGTACTCTTTTGTTGGTGGTTTAGTCCCTAGGAGCTCTGTGGGGGGGGGTCTGGTTGGTTGATATTGTTGTTCTTCCTATGGGGTTGCAAATTAAAGCCATTATACAAGTACAAAATATGTATATATGTGTATATGTGTATATGTGTATATGTATATATGTAAGTGTATATGTGTATTAGCATATATATATATGTGTGTGTGTGTGTGTGTGTGTGTGTGTGTGCGTGCTAATCTAACTTCATTCCTTTTCCTATATATTCTATAACCATCATGTCTTCATCTTCTATATAAAAATATCAAAGACAGAAATCTCTAATTTTATAATTTCTAATTCTATGTATTTTCAAAATAACATCTAGGTCCTCAGTCTACCTTTTTCTATCTTAGTCACACGTGGAAAAATTAAAACACTTTAAAAGAGTTAAGAAGCAATATATTTGGTATCAATATATGAAACAGATTTTATATTTCCATGTGTCACATCCATGCCCTTGTGTGAATATCAGTTATAACAGAAAATGTGAACATCTTATACAGCAACATATTCTACATGAAGTATAGGAAACAAGAAATAAGAGGTCATTTAACAAAACAGTGAGCTATATTACCTTGAGGATCTCTCTGTTTAAGATATTTATCATTTTATCCAACTCCTGTCATCACTCCTAACCTTTTTTTTTCAGTAGTGTTTCATGTCCTTGAAGCATGATATTGAGAAGATTAAGATGTTGGCATATTAGTCTTTCTATTATTCAGAAGGGATGCCACGGTAACATCAAAACAATTAGGCCAGACTTTTCTCTTTTATATTAGGCATATGATGGGAGATGCAAATAAAATATTATTAGTAATTTTAATCTCATAAAAATTTATAATTCAATGTAAAGGATATTGTTTGTAAACCAAAAGAAAGATGCACCAGTTGTTTTATGGGAGTAGCAGAAAAGGTGAAAGTGGAAGTCATTAATCACTGCATTTGCTGATAGCAAGAAGAGTTAACACTATAGCAAAGCAATCTTTCCAGCTTACTTCTAAAGGAAATTCCATGAATTTTAAGAAAACCAACAGACTTTTATTTGCAAATCTTCAAATTATTGAGAAGTTTAATCCACAGACACTATAGTTTCATGTGATTAAAATACTTTTATTCATATTAGCTATAGCACTTATTTAAGCAGAGATATACTTAGCAGCCATATGAAGCAATGTTATCTATGTGTTCCTTTATCCCTCTTGATTATCTTCAGGGCTGGTGCGGATATCCAAATTTATCCACACCCTTATAATCCACTCCCAAAATACCTGATTATTTCTTTCTAGTGTTTACTGTATTGTAACTTTTTATGATAAGCTTTCCTTCCTCCTCAAGTAGAGGACACATACTTATTTATAAGTTTTTATAGTGATCCTATAAGTGTCATGACAAATCAATTCAATACAATTAAATTAATCTGTGTGGTTATTTATTTTGTGTTTTTTTTTTCTACCGTTTTCTCATTAGATTATAGACGTAATGAATCCAGAAGCTATTATATACTCAAGACTTATCAAAAATGCTTCTATTTTGGTATATAGTAATTTTATCATATTAATTGTTGGTTCATATTAATTGAGTTGCCAGGTCAAAATTTTATGAGCATGCCTAAGTTCTTGGTAAACATTGGTTTGATTTGGGATATGCTGTACTATTAAACACATTTGACAAGGACTTACATTTTACCAATTACTCAGAATTATTACATTTTCAACTGGAATATATAGTTTATTTATATGACTTACAATATTTACAGTATTTTAGAGGCAGATAACTGGTTTATAATTTGGCTTAAACACATCTCATGTATACTTATATATTACATTAATATTCACTTTGACTAAATTCAACTATCATTAATATCTGGTATATTTGGCCTGCTTTAGTGTAAAAAAAAATCAATCTTTCTAAATCATTGTGTCTATATTTACTTCAACTGAGTTTACTCTCTTCAACATGACATGTTACAGATCACTGAATTTTATTGTTTTTTTTAAGAACTAAGATGAAAAATCATTTTGTTTTTCTTCCTTTACAATTTCCATAATGTATGACAGATACCTTTAAAATTCCTACATTAGATTATAAATCAACACTTCCTTTGGAATGTTAAAACAAGAAAAAATATATAAATTAAAGATAATGTTCTATCCTTTATACAATGGGGTATAATAGCAATTTTTGAACTTAAAGGGGGAAGGATGAAGGATGATAAGAAATTAAAGATGATCTTATGATTCATAGTGATTGAAAGGCTAATCTGAGCTACAAATGACCCAGTTTAAAATAGAAAGATGGTCTTTGAAAAATATGCATATGTCTTTAATATAACTATGGGTAACTGAATAGAATAGCTTCTATTGAAATAAGTGTGGAAATACCCTTAAGAAGCTTCAAATAATTCTACATAATTCAACTATGCTACACATTGAAATAAACTCATAGATTCTTGCTCATCCTTATTTATTTCCAGGAACAAGAAACAGCCTAATTTTTCACCAATTGAGCAATGGAAAATAAAAATATTACATATTTATATAATAGTTTCAAAGGTGTTAAGCACTATTGCAATATAAAATTCACAGTTATGTGGATGGAACTGGAAGCCATCATTATGGAGATACTCAGACACACAATGATACGAGGTGTATGTTTTCCTTCATTTTACATCTTTATTTATTTATTTTTTAAATTTAATTTTATTTATTCACTCTATACAGCAATTGCTGTCCCCCTCCTGGTATTCCTTCCCACATTTCCTCTTCCCCTTGCTTTCTCCTTCTCCTCTGAGAGATTGGAACCCCACTCTGGGTATCCTACCCTGGCATATCAAATCTCTTTGGGTCTGGCACATCCTCTCTCACTAAGGCCAGACAAGGCAGCCCAATCCAAATAGAATAATATATCCCACATACAGGTAACAGCTTTTGGGAGACACACTGCTCCAGTTGTTTGGACCCATATGAAGACCAAGCTACACATATGCTACACATGAGTGTGCATGTGTGTGTGTCTATCTGTCTGTCCATCTGGGATAGGGGTAGGTCAGCCCATGTATGTGCTTTGGTTCAGTCTCTGAGAGATCCTGATGGTCAAGTTTATTTGACACTGTTGGTCTTGTTGTTGAGTTTCTAACCCTATCAGGCCCTTCAGTCCTTTTCTCTATTCTGGCATAGGAGCCCCCAACTCCATCCAATATTGGTCTTTGGGTCTCTGTATCTGTCTGAGGTAGCTGCTGGGTAGAGACTATCAAAAAACAACATGCTTCTGTCTGAAATCAAACAGAATATCATTAGTAGTGTTGGGGACAGGTTCTTGCCCATGGGATGTGTCTCTAGTTAGACTGGTTATTGCTTGGTCATTCCCTCAACTCCTAAATTTTTTGTAGGCAGGACAATTCTGGGTCAAAATTTATTGGGTGGGTTGGTGTTCCTATTGTTCTACTGGGGTTACTGGCTGACAACAGAAGGTGGCCTATTAAGGTTACATATCTCCACTGCTGTGACCCTCAGCTAAGGTCACTCCCATTGATTCTTGGGAACCTCCATTATCACCCTCAGCTAAGGTTACTCCTAGTAATTCTTGGGAACCTCCATTATCCCAGGTCTAAGACATGATCTCCAGATGCTCCCTCCAGACAACCTGCATATTTCCATCCATCCTCCTGGACATTTGGCCACTTCTTCCCTGTGTCTCCCTACACTTGACTCTGATTTACCCACATTCCCCTACTAATCCCCTTTCCCACACAGTTCCCTCCTACCCACCATCTTTCTACTAAGACTATTGAATTCTCCCTTTTGAGGGAGATTCAATCATCCTCACTTGGGCTTTTCTTATTTTCTGATTCTTTGGGGTGTGGAGTATAGCATGGTACCCTGTATTTTGGGGCTAATATCCACTTTTATGTCAGTTCATACCATGCATGTGTTTTTTAATCTTGGCTACCTCACTCAAGATGATATTCTCAAGTTCTATTCTTTTTTTTTTTAATGTGCTTTCCTTGAGATTTTTATTGTAGCCATTCTGAAAGGTGTAAGATAGAATTTCTGAGTTTTTTTTTTTTTTTTGATTTGTCTTTTCCTAAAGATTTTGAACATTTCCTCAAATATTTCTGAACCATTCAAGTTTCTTCCATTGAGAATTGTTTGTTCACATATGTACCCCATTTTTGATTGGGTTATTTGCATTGCTTTTGTCTAATTTCTTGAGTTCTTTATAAATTTTGGATATTAGCCATCTGTCAGATAAAAAGCTGGTAAAGATGCTTTGAAAATCTGTAGGTTGCCTTTTTTTATTGACAGTGTCCTTTGACTAACAGAAGATTTGCAGTTTCATGAAGTCCCATTTATCAGTTGTTGATCTCAGAGCCTGAGCCATTAGTGTTCTGTTCAGAAAACTCTCTCCTGTACCAATAAGTTTAAAGTTTTTCTCCAATTTTTCTTCTATTACTTTTATTGTGTCCAGTTTTATGTTGAAGAATTTGATCCAATTGGACTTGAGGTTTATGCATGGAGATAGATATAGATCTACTTGGATCTTTTACATATTCACATCCAGTTAAACCAGCACCATTTGTTTAAAATGCTTTCTTTTTTCCATTGCATTATTTTGCCTTCTTTGTCAAAAATCAAGTATGCTAAGGTTTGCAGGTTTATTTCTGAGTCTTTGATTCAACTCCATTGATCCACCTTTTGTTCCTATACCAATAACACACAGTTTTTTTTTTTGTTTGTTTGTTTGTTTTGTTTTGTTTTTTTAATTAATTCTGCTCTGGAGTACAGCTTGAGGTCAGGGCTAGTGATTCCCACTGAAGTTCTCTTGTTCATAATTGCTTTGGATGTCCTGAGGTTTTGGTTTTCCATGTAATGTTGACAATTGCTCTGTCATGGTATGCCAACTATTGTGTTGGAATTTTGATAAGTATTTCTTTGAATCTGTAGATTGCTTTTGGTAAGATGGCCATTTTTGCTATGTTAATTCTACTATCCATGAGCATGGGAACCTTTCCATCTTATGGCTAGATCTTCCAGTACTATGTTGGATAGGAAAAGAGGGGGCAGCCATGTCTTGTCCTTGATTGTAATGGGATTACTTTAATTTTCTTTCCATTTATTTTGATGTTGGCTTATTGGTTGGCTGTATATTGATCCGATTATATTTAGATATGCACTTATATCCTTGATCACTCAAAGCCTTTTAACCTGAAGTGGTATTGGATTTTATCAAAGGATTTTTCAGCATCAAATGAGATGATCATGTGATTTTTTTTCTTTCAGTTTGTTTATACAGTAGATTACCTTAATGGATTTTTGTATATTGAACCACTCCTGCATTCCTGTGATGAAGCCTACTTGATCATACTGAATGATGTTTTTGATGTTTTCCTGTATTCAGTTTGTGAGTATTTTTACATCAATGTTCATAGGAGAAATTTGTTCTGAAATTCTTATTCTTTTATCTTTGTGTGGTTTAGGTTTCAGGATTACTGAGTCCTCATAGAATGAGTTTGGCAATAAAGAATTTCTTCTGCTTCTATTTTGTGGACTACTTTGAGGAATATAGATTTTAGCTCTTCTTTAAATATCTGTTAGAATATTGCATTTAAAACTTCTGGTCCTGGGCTTTTTTAGTTGAGAGACTATCAGTGACTACTTCTATTTCCTTAGGGGTTACAGAGCTGCTTGCATAGTTCAGCTGATTTTGATTTAACATTGGTATGTGATGTGTGCCTAGAAAATCATTCATGTCATTTAGATTTTCTAATTTTTTTTTGGTATAGGCTTTTGAAATAAGACCTAATGATCATTTGAATTTCTTGTTTGTCTGTTGTTATGTGTCCCTTTTCATTTCTGATTTTTTTATTGAGATACTATCTCTTTGTCTATTGGTTAAAATGGCTAAATGTTTGTCTATCTTATTGGTTTTCCTGAAGAATCAGCTTTTGATTTAGTTGATTCTTTGTATTGTTCTCTTTGAATCTAATTGATTAATTTCATCCTTGATTTGAATTGTTCCATGGCTTCTACTATTCTTCCATGTGTTTGCTTGCTGTTGTTTTTTCCTAGAGTTTTAAAGTGTACTTTTCTATTGCTGGTATGAGTACTTTCTTATTTCTTTATGGAAGCACTTGATGCTATAAACTTTTCTTTTTAGCACTGCTTTCATTGTGTCCCATAGGTTTGGGTATGCTGTTCTTTTATTCTCATTGAATTCTAGAAAGCATTCAATTCCTTTATTTCTTCCTTGACCTCAAGATCACTAAGTAATGAGTTGTTCACTTTCCATTAGTGTATAGGCTTTCTGGTGTTTCTTTTGTTGTTGAAGTCCAGCTTTAATTCATGGTGGAATGAGATGATAAATGGCATTATTTCAATTTTTTTGTACCTGTTAAAAATTGCTTTGAACCTGACTATATGGACAATTTTTGAGAAGGATCCATGAATTGCTGAGAAAAAAAATTATATTCCTTTTAGTTTTGGTGAAACAGTCTGTAGATATCTGTAAGAAGCATTTTATATGTAGTGTCAGTTAATTTCAGTATTTCTCTGTTTATATTTTATTGAGTTGACCTGCCAGTTGGAGAGAGTGAGGTGTTAAATATTCCACTATTAATGTTTGAGCCTCAATGTAGACTGAAAGCTCTAGTAATGTTTCTTTTTCCATTTACAAATGTGGGTTCCCTTGTGTTTGGAGAATAGATGTTCAGGATAAAGATTACACGTTAGTAGACTTGTCTTTTATGAGTATGAAGTGTCCCTCTCTGTCTCTTTTGATTAATTTTGGCTAAATGTCTATATTATTGGTTATTAGGGTGGCTAATCAAGCTCACTTTTTTGATCCATTTGCTTGGAAAACATTTTCCAGCCATTTATTCTGAGGTAATGTCTATCTTTATTACTGAGGTGTGTTTCTTGTATGCAACAGAATGATAGATCCTTTTTTCACATCCATTCTGTGTTTTTTTTTTTATTGAGAGTAATTGACATCCATTCTCTGTCTTTTTATTGGGGGAATTCAATCCATTGATGTGTGAGTTATTAATGACCAGCAACTGTTGTCTCCTGATGTTGGTGGGGATTTGTTTGTGTGTGTGTGTGTGTGTGTGTGTGTGTGTTTCCCTTGTGTTGCTGGTACAGAATTACCTATTTTATGTGTTTTCTTTGATATAGTTATCTTCCTTGGTTTGAAGTTTTCCTTCTATTTCTGTAGGACTATATTTGTGCATAGACATTGCTTAAATTTTGATTTGCCTTGAAAAACTTTGTTTTCCCCAAATGGTGATTGAGAGTTCTGTTGGGTATAATAGTCTAGGGTGGCAACTGTATGTTTTTATAGGTTGCAAGATACTGGTCCAGGTCCTGATAGCTTTGACAGTTTCTGTTGAGAAGTTTTGTGTAATTTGGATAGATTTGCTTTTGTATGTTATCTGGCCTTTTTTCCCTTGCCATTTTTAATATTTTTTTTCTTTCTTGGGTAAATTTTGTGTTTTGATTATTATGTGGCAGTAGGATTTTCTTTTCTGGTTCAGTCTAGTTGGTGTACTATAAGATTTTTGATTTTTTACAGTCATCTTTCTTTAGATTGGGAAAGTTTTCTCTCTTCCATCTCCTGTATTCTTTATCTATTGTTCCTGTTCTTTCCCTAGATTTTACATATCCAGGATTTCTTCTCTTTGTGTTTTCATCATTGCTTCCATTTTCAGGTCTTGAACAGTTCTAATAATGTACTTTACCTATTTCATTTTATTTTCCTGTAATTCTTTAAGGGATTTCTCATTTCTTCTTTAAAGATTTGTATTATTTTTGTAAGGTTCCATTTAAGGTCATTTTTTTTTTTTGTCATTTGGCTATGTTAGGATATTCAGGAAGATGTGCTCTTTAAGTATCATATTGGCTTAGCTATTGCTGATTGTATTCTTTGCAGGCTTTTCACCATCTGAATGGTTTTAGTCCCTGGATGTTTCTGTTGTAGTAGGTATTGAGAAGGTGCCTAACGTCAATGATTCTGGTGTGGCCAGCTTCTGATCGGTATCCTTGCAACACAGGGTTCTTAATTAGCAGTTTTGGTGAAGCTAGGTTTACAGGTTATAGGAGAATGTGGATCCAGTGAGGATCTTCAACTGCTTAGGGAAGTTGGAGGTACCCCACAAGACTTAGCTCAGCATGCAGGGAAGATGGGTGCTAGAAGTAAATCTGTCTGTTTTTTTTTTTTTTTTAAAGAGTATTATCACTGTTAAGTTGATATTGCTTTTATGTATGGCCACAAAAACAACAGTATATGGGAAGCAGAAATTCAACTAAATAAATATTTTTTTAAAAATGGTGAGCATGTCTGAAAGGAATGAGTAGATTAAAATTATGAAAATACACTATGGAATTCTCCAAGAATTAATTCATGGCTCCAAAATATTTTTAAATGTAGGCAACATTATTTGCTCTAATATATAGACTGTTTATAATATATGTTATTGTCAAATAATTAATTTCTCTTGTTTGATGTTAAAGAGTCTAGAAGATTAAATAATAAGACAAGTATTGGAAAGACAAAAAAGACATGGGAATAATTTCACAAAATAGATGAATAGCTTTAAGATGAAATTGCATGTAATACATTAGTATTCAAAGGAAAAACATTTTCAAAGATGATGGAAAGCTTCTCTGAGTATGAAACTGTAAAAAGATAATGAGTTATACAGTTTTTAAGGGTTCTTCAAATGAAGAAAAGTTCTGTCTTATATTGATAGTGACCCATTGTGTAATTCCAGAACGTTCTACTTCATTCAGTAGAAGAAATTGGATATTTTATATCAAAAGTTGCTAGAATAAAAACCTTTACACTTCTGTTGATAAAAGAAATGTACATTACTTTTGAAAACATGCTGGTAGTTCCTCAAAAAGCTAAATATACTCCTACCATATTATCCATAATCCCTACTTGTAGTCATAAACTGAAGATAAATTATAAAGAATAGCCTCATAAAAAACCTTGTATGAAATTATTCACAGAAGCATGTGATTAAACATATTCCAATGTTAATCTATTGCTGAATTTATTTATGAAACACAGAACACCCAAGTAACAATATATTATTTGGCAATGGAACAAATGTTATGGGAACATGGATGATCTTTGAAAACCTTATATTAAGAAAGGAGCCAGTGGTTGTACCAGCTTGCAATCCCACCATCAATGGAGGAGTATTCCTCTTTCTCCACATCCTTGCAAGCATCTGCTGTCACCTGAATTTTTTATCTTAGCCATTCTGACTGGTGTGAGGTGGAATCTCAGGGTCGTTTTGATTTGCATTTCCCTGATGATTAAGAATGCTGAACATTTTTTCAGGTGCTTCCCAGCCATTAGGTATTCCTCAGTTGAGAATTCTTTGTTTAGCTCTGTACACCATTTTTAATGGGGTTATTTGTTTTTCTGGAGTCCAGCTTCTTGAGTTCTTTGTATATATTGGATATTAGTCCACTATCTGATTTAGGATTGGTAAATATGTTGGTGGTATTTTTGTCTTATTGACAGTGTCTTTTGCCTTATAGAAGCTTTGCAATTTTTATGAGGTCCCATTTGTTGATTCTCAATGTAATGGCACAAGCTATTGCTGTTCTGTTCAGGAATTTTTCCCCTGTGCCCATATATTCGAGACTTTTCCCCAAGTTCTTTCTCAGAGCTCATGTCTCTAGCTGCATATGTAGCCTAGTCAGCCATCAATGGGAGAAGAGGCACTTGGTCTTATGAAGATTATATGCCCAAGTACAGTGGAATGCCAGGGCCAGAAAGCATGGGTGGGCAGATTGGGGAGCAGGATGGAGGGAGGGTATAGGGGACTTTTGGGATAGCATTTGAAATGTAAATGAAGAAAATATCTAATAATAAAAAAGAAAGGACCCAGTATGTAAGAACTCATTCTTTGTCATCCCACTTAAAAATGTTGAACCAATTAATTATGTGTAGACTTGTGAAAAGTGTGAGGAAAAATCTAGTGAGTCCTCTATAGAGGCTAATGAAGTCCAAATTATGATGGTGGTATATTAATGGGATGCCAGTTTAATTGGAGGAGAGAAGCTATCACTTATATTGTTAAGAAATTGCTTCAAGAATCTGAAGATATCATACTCCCGAGATCTTCAGGCTCTTTGAATAAAATGATGTAATTTTATTTGCATTTAGCCTATACATATCTTATAATATACTTTGTTACTTCAATTTCTTTCAATATCTAATACAGTATAAGTGCCATATGAATAATAATTAATATTCTTTTGTAAATCATAGCAAGAGAAAATCTATATGTATACAATAAAGCCATATTCTCATTATTTTCAATTTCAAACATATAAATACTGGTTAGCAACTATAAATTAAAGATATTTATCAGGTTTCTTCTGGTCTGTAATAGATAGGGGGCACAAATGAATTCTAGTTTGAGTGTTAAACAACCAAAATAAAAAAAATAGCATCTAGAAGTTATCAATACATATGAAAACAATGGGCTTTGTTGAAAAGATACAAGTTTGGTTAGGGCATACTAATTTTGAATTTCTTCTTAGACTTCCAAGGTGTACATCAAGAGTTTGTAAGGTAAGTTTGTAAGTTCAGGGGGATAGTGGAGGTCCAAACTGAATATACAAATTGGATGTCTCAGTGTATTTGAAAACAATATTAAAGGTCATTCAAGACCATGAGTTTATTAAGTATTAACAAAAAAGAATTTAGGGCATTGGTTCATAAATTAGCAAAAAATCTACAGAAGAGTGTTAAGCAAAATGAGGAAAAGTTCTGAGGCACCTTCAATTATTTTGAGTAACAGCCTAAGAGTTTGGAAGATCTCCTATTTAATGTATATTAAAAACTTCTCAAAATAACTTAAGTCCTTGAAAATGAGACACACCATAATAATAGGTTGAGTATATTAATATAGTTCACTAGTAGAGCACTTGTCTAGCATGCTTATGACCCTAGGTAAAACTTTCATGACAAGAAAGAAAACTATGGTCTCCCTCATTTGTGAGATGAGGAACAGAGGAGAGCAACACAGCAGAGTTTGACATATCTGTCTTATACATTGATATTTCCCTGCAGAGAAAATGAAAACTATTCATTATTTCCATACTACATAAGTTATTATAAATACAAGATTTCGTTATAGTAAACATAATCACAAATCTCTTCTGATATACAATATTCCAGAGTGCCACAAAAATAATTTAAACTATTATTTATAGGGATATACCAGGTCATATTCCTACATATCCCTTTAGAATGACAAAAATAGAATCAATTATGAAATATAAGCTTCCAGAAATTAATGCTGATATTAGAGGTCATCTCATCTTTATTCCCTCAAAGAGTATCATAGACTCAATCTACAGACAAATACAAAGGCTTTTATGTTGGTTTGTTCTAGTTCCATGAGTTAGGCATAAAATCTTTTACATAGTTTTGATTATCATTTTTTTCCTTTGAATAACCTCACTTGAAATATTTCATGATACAAAAGTTGTTTTTGAAGTACCTTTTGAAGTGATCACATGGGAACACTCACATGAGTCCTCCACTCATAGAGAAAGCAGATAAGCACATGTATAAGTATAAAACTGGTTGAAGTGTTATTCATTTTAAACAAAAGAAAACTAACCTATGTGTTGAAATAGGACAAAAATGGCTTTTGCCAAATTGTGCATCTCTACTGAGGGTTTTTTTTTTTAAAATAAGATTTTCATATTCTACTTTATTCCTGCAAATTCAATTCCTTAATCTTGGTTATTCCGACTACAATATGAAGCAATTGTAGCTAAAATGAGTTAATTAAATCTCCACAATAATGCTGACCTCAAAAGACATTGTGTTGAGGCTGATTATTTAACCCAAAGATGCTGTAGCTATATGTCATTTACTTGAGTTCATTTGTAGCCTGTAATATATTACCTTAAATGAGAACAACTGGTCTTAATGATATTAGGTCAGCAAAGTTCAAATACTGCTCAAATAAATGGGGAAGACAACTATTCATTTATCCCATGCATATCTGAATGAGGAAAGTTAAATAGGAAGTAAGATGATTTGTGTGTGTGCATATATATATATAAACATTGATAACTGTCACTCTAGGCTACTTAAGGAATTGGCATATATCCCAGAACAACCACAAGCCATTATGCATTAGAGACCACAGTAGCCTACAGTATTATTAATGGCAGACTTGGAACTAATATATCTTCAAGGAAGAAAATTAATTCAAAGTAGTAGCAAATTGTTCCATTTCATGGTCTCATTTGGACATAGATGATCCATATTGGTACCAGTTTGAGGGATTCTTTTTAACAAAAGATTTTTGTACTTAAAATTGTTTTAAAATATTTGAGTTAAAAAATGAGATTATTAAGGGACCTGGTATCAGTTTAAGAATTATGTAGTATAGTAACACATGGACTTTGTATTATTAAATATACTTGCTTTCCGTATTTATAATGAATTTGATGTTAATGCATATAATTTGCAACACATTCAAGTTTCAGTACTCTGAAAGGCATAAGTTAAATTTTAAGTATTAATAATTTTCTGGAAAAAATGGGACAAAGTTGGATGAAGAGAAGTCAGAATGTGTACAAAAATCTTACAACTTAGGCAGAAAAAGTTTTCAAAATGAACCTGAAGTTTTGTTCTCTCGAAATATTTTCTGGATATTTGTCAAGTAGCAGGATATACTTAACATGCTTTACTGGAACTTGGAGTAAAAAAACTATAATTTGAAATTTCATATTTATTTATCATGTGGTAATTAAAATGGTATCACTCTTTTAGATTCTGGTTCCTTCATGTGAACAGCTGTATTTCCCATGTTCATTTTTCTGATTTAAATTATGTAAGTATGTATTTTTATTATTAAATACATGTGCTGACATACTTAGGAACTGAGTATCAAAAATAAATATGGCATTTATTTTACAATTGTTTAAAATGAAAAAAAATATATATGTTTGTGTGTGTGTGTGAGAGAGAGACATTCATATAGTACAGATATATACATATAACACAGATATAGCAAACGAATGGTGATTATTGAATAGTAAAGTTCCTTGTACTAGTTTAGAATACTTTCATGGATTATTTTAAAGCCAACATATGAAAAGTTTACATTTGCTGTTCCAAACCCACTGGTTATTTACTCATCACCATTGTTTTACTACTTTGGTACAATATCTACAGCCAAATAACCATATTATAGCTAATCTTATTAATTGTTGCATACCAATTTGACCTACTGTTTGTTTGAAAAGACACATTTCAGTGTACAGACACATTAATCATGTAATATTGATTCACATTAGAATATCTTGAGTGTTTTGTATAAAGTTCACACTTCCAATCAATTATTTTTCTTGGATTGTACCATGCATGATTTATTTTAATCTTCTTCATTACTTGGAGAAGTTTCATAATGGAATCTTCCAAAATGCAAGTAGAAAAATCAAATTAATTTAAAACATTATTAACTCCTCTAGAGGAAAAATATCCCAAAATACAGTTCATCCCATTCCTTTATCAGACTACCCTCTTATCTTTTACATTTCATCCTCAGTGTAATAGAAAATATTTATCTTCCTCAAAATGATTCAGAATTCAAGGGAGAACCATTTTAAATAATCTCAGGTGTTACCTAATTGGCTTAAAAATCCCTTTAATCTTTGGTGAAAGCTGCAATTTTCTAGATCGTCAATATATACTATTTTATTTTGTTTATGTCTTGTAGGTTTTCTATTTACTGACTATAGGAATGGTTCATGTGTTTCTCTGTGTCAAAGTCATCTTGAAATCCAGTACATTAGCGGAATAAACATCAGATTAAAATTTTTGATTAAATCTCATATCCATAACTTGCCAAAAATTAAATGCATCTCCCTCTGTTATAATTCTGCAAAACATTACCAAGGCTTTTCATTTACATAAATGGAATGCAAATGCACCATAAATGATGATTTAATCCTATAGTGAAAGAGCAAAGATTTAAGTTGGTACATCACTACTTATGATTAGAATCTTTAATATTGTAAAGGAAAACACTGCTTCAGTGTCTTCATCATGAACACCTAATTATATTTACATTTCAAAGTTTTCTGAAAGGGTGCATTTTAAAAGCATGTCATGAGCAGTTTCAGAAATCAAATATGAGTAGTATACAACAATAACAGAACATATCTTAAGGTTGGTGACATGGGTCAGTGGAAGAATGAGAGTTTCTACCAAGCCTGGTGACATGATTTTGATCTTCAGAGCCCACATATCAGAAAAAAAAAAAAGAATCGATTTCCATAACTTGTATACTGACCTCTATCTATGTGTTATAGTGTTCAAGAGCCCCCATTACAAGTTAAATAAAGAAATATAAATATGCATAATTTAGTGACATGTTTTCCCCAGATATTCACTAAATTCATTAACATGCTTATCTATACTAATCTTCTATTTGATGTGTTTGTCTTTATCTTTTTTTCTCACTGCTATGATAAAATGCTCTAACAAATGAACCTTAAGCCTGAATTGTTTTATTTGGCTCACAATTTAATGTAAAACTTACCAGTTTGGGAAAGTCAAGTCATTAAGAACTTGAAGCAGTTAGTCACATTGCATCTATAGTCAGAAATAGAGTAGTGAGTTATTGCTTGCATAAAAATTCTAAGCTTACTTTCTCCCCTCTTTTATAATCCAGAATTTTTTACCTGAAGAATAGTTCCCCTCATACTGGTACATAATTTTGAAAACACCCATAGGCACTCTCACAGGCTCAAATAATATAGACAACTCCTGATTGAGAATTACTCTCATTTCTCTAGATTATGCCAAATGGACAGTTACAACTAGCCCTCACAGCTATACTTTTCACCTTCACGTGTACACATAAGGAATTCTCTTTAATTTTTAAAAACATTGAAAGTACAGTTTTAGAACTATTATCTTCAAGATAAAATTCAATATAGCTTAAGATACTGTGGAGAGTTCAATTATCTTTATTTTATACACATTTATTATAAAAATCTAGGTATTTCTAGTATCTAGAGATAAACTAGTTATTTTCACTGATTGGAAAACACATGGAAATTGCTCTAAAAATTGTGTTGTCCTTAAAAGACTTACGAAAAGCTAAGACAGAGGAATATGTAGAGACAAGTGACTGTGTCATTACCTTTATATATTCCCAAGCCTGGTTGTTTTTTGTGTTAGTCACTGTTGATCCAGTGTCCCATACATATCAGGTATAGTAATACATCCATGATCTGGTCTACTAGTTTTAATAGAGTTTTCATTATAAATTCCATTTCTCTAAGTGTTAATAATGCAAAGTAGGTCCTAGAAAATTGTTTCTTGTATCTTACTCATTCAAACAACATATTGTTAACTGTGTCACCCACTCTACAAAAACTAACTTTTCTACAGTATTCTGATATTGTTTTTGAGACTTTTTTGTTTCAAAACTAAATTAAAATAAGATTGTGTTTATAAACTATTCTTACAGTGATACCCATTACTTCATGCATTTGATTTAGTACAAATGCATACTTATAATTTCTTCCTATTTTAATTAGAGCAGAAAGAATCCAAACTTAAATTTTGAATCTAGAAAAAAAAGGTAGGGATGAATTCCAAGCCATGTATAACAGTAAAATTGGATACCGTCCAATAAGAAGATATTCTCTTCAATGTCTAGATTCTCTGGAAAAAATAAGAATATTTTAAATGTTTATGTAGTGGGAAAGGAAGGACACTTCAAAGGATACTTGCTGGAAAATAGATGTTACCCGTACAGTTTTGTCCATTACGATTTTGCCTCTTTCCAGCTTCTGGCTATTACAAATAAGGCTGCTATGAACATAGTTGAACATGTGTCCTTCTTACCAGTTGGAACATCTTCTGGATATATGCCCAGGAGATATATTGCTGGATCCTCTGGTAGTACTATGTCCAATTTTCAGAGGAACAGCCAGACTGATTTCCAGACTGGTTGTACAAGCTTGCAATACCACCAACAATGGAGGAGTGTTCCTCTTTCTCCACATCCTCACCAGCATCTGCTGTCACCTGAATTTTTGATCTTAGCCATTCTGACTGGTGTGAGGTGGAATCTCATGGTTGCTTTGATTTGCATTTCAAAATGACGAAAGGATGGACCATCTAGAGACTGCCACTTCCGGGGATCCATCCCATAATCAGCTTCCAAATGCTGACACCATTGCACACACTAGCAAGATTTTGCTGAAAGGACCCAGATAGGGCTCTCTCTTGTGAGACTATGCCAGGGCCTAGCAAACACAGAAGTGGATGCTCACAGTCAGCTATTGGATGGATCACAGGGCCCCCAATAGAGGAGCTAGAGAAAGTATCCAAGGAGCTAAAGGGATCTGCAACCCTATAGGTGGAACAACATTATGAACTAAGCAGTACCCCGGAGCTCTTGACACTAGCTGCATATGTATCAAAAGATGGCCTAGTCTGCCATCACTGGAAAGAGAGGCCCATTGGTCTTGCAAACTTTATATGCCTCAGTAAGGGGAATGCCAGGGCCAAGGAGTTGGAGTGGGTGGGTAGGGGAGTGGGGTGGGTATGGGGCACTTATGGGGTAGCATTGGAAATGAAAATGAAGAAAATACCCAATTAATAAAAAAAGAGAAAGAAAAAGAAAAAAAAGGAATTTTGCCTGTACTCTGTAGTACTTGCTTTGCTTTTAATTCAGAAATCCTCTCACATATATGAGACTTTAGCTGACAGATTTATTAAAATAGATAAAGAAACTGCAGATTCAATGCAATCCCCAACAAAATTCCAACTCAATTCTTCAACGAATTAGAAAGAGCAATCTGCAAATTCATCTGGAATAACAAAAAAACCTAGGATAGCAAAAACTCTTCTCAAGGATAAAGGAACCTCTGGTGGAAACATTATGCCTGACCTAAAGCTTTACTACAGAGCAATTGTGATAAAAACTGCATGGTACTGATATAGCAACAGACAGGTAGACCAATGGAATAGAATTGAAGACCCAGAAATGAACCCACACACCTATGGTCACTTGATCTTCGACAAGGGAGCTAAAACCATCCAGTGGAAGAAAAACAGCATTTTCAGCAAATGGTGCTGGCACAACTGGTTGTTATCATGTAGAAGAATGCGAATCAATCCATTCCTATCTCCTTGTACTAAGGTCAAATCTAAGTGGATCAAGGAACTTCACATAAAACCAGAGACACTGAAACTTATAGAGGAGAAAGTGGGGAAAAGCCTTGAAGATATGGGCACAGGGGAAAAATTCGTGAACAGAACAGCAATGGCTTGTGCTGTAAGATCGAGAATTGACAAATGGGACCTCATGAAACTCCAAAGCTTCTGCAAGGCAAAAGACACCATCAATAAGAGAAAAAGACCACCAACAGATTGGGAAAGGATCTTTACCTATCCTAAATCAGATAGGGGACTAATATCCAACATATATAAGGAACTCAAGAAGGTGGACTTCAGAAAATCAAATAACCCCATTAAAAAATGGGGCTCAGAACTGAACAAAGAATTCTCACCTGAGGAATACCGAACGGAAGAGAAGCACCTGAAAAAATGTTCAACATCCTTAATCATCAGGGAAATGCAAATCAAAACAACCCTGAGATTCCACCTCACACCAGTGAGAATGGCTAAGATCAAAAATTCAGGTGACAGCAGATGCTGTCGAGGATGTGGAGAAAGAGGAACACTCCTCCATTGTTGGTGGGATTGCAGGCTTCTACAACCACTCTGGAAATCAGTCTGGCAGTTCCTCAGAAAATTGGACATAGTACTACTGGAGGATCCAGCAATACCACTCCTGGGCATATATCCAGAATATGTCCCAACCGGTAAGAAGGACACATGCTCCACTATGTTCATAGCAGCCTTATTTATAATAGCCAGAAGTTGGAAAGAACCCAGATGCCCCTCAACAGAGGAATGGATACAGAAAATGTGGTACATCTACACAATGGAGTACTACTCAGCTATTAAAAAGAATGAATTTATGAAATTCCTAGCCAAATGGATGGACCTGGTGGGCATCATCCTGAGTGAGTTAACACATTCACAAAGGAACTCAGACAATATGTACTCACTGATAAGTGGATATTAGCCCAAAACCTAGGATACCCAAGATATAAGATATAATTTGCTAAACACATGAAACTCAAGAAGAATGAAGACTGGTGTGGACACTATGCCCCTCCTTAGAATTGGGAACAAAACACCCATGGAAGGAATTACAGAGACAAAGTTTGGAGCTGAGACAAAAGGATGGACCATCTAGAGACTGCCATATCCAGGGATCCACCCCATAATCAGCTTCCAAACGTTGACAC